>NC_077234.1:18107771-18192771 GCF_027887165.1 Monodelphis domestica
CATACTTAGTGTCTGAACTTGGTCAACGAGCAAATGTCCTTTGGGAAAGTCATTTCCACAGATTATTTATTCGATTCTATCTCCCTTTATCGTGACCTGAGAGCTGCCTTCTTTCCTCTACGCTGATAGAGAGACAGACAGACAGATGCACAAGAACCACAGAGACAGACAGAGACAGACAGACAGACAGACACAGGAGAAACACAGAGACCTAGAGAGAGAGACAGACAAAGACAGACAGACACAAGAGAAACACAAAGAGACAGTCAAACAAAGACAGAGAGATAGAAAGATAGATAGAGGAGTAGAAGAAATAGGGCTGGCTTTGATGTTAGGAGAATTCAGATCCTGACTTCTCTACGTCCCATAGGACCGATGGGGGCCATGTTCCTTAGCTTCTTAGAGCCCCTGCAAGAATCTATGGTAAGGATATAGAAATGACATCCATTAGGGGAGAATTAAATTGAAACCTAATCTAGTACAGCACTAAGATGAGATAAAGCCAGTTACCTTAAAGATTTCAGGTCTCTGACCCTGGACAAACTACATCCAAGGTGCCAGAAGATTAGAAGCAGGAAGATGTCTACATTTTTTTTCAAAATCCTCACCTTCTAACTTAGAATTAATACTGTGTATTGATTCTAAGGCAGAAGAGTGGTAAGGGCTAAGAAGGGGGGGTTAAGTGACTTGCCCAGGGTCACACAGCTAGGAAGTGCCTGAGGTCAGATTTGAACCCAGGACCTCCCATTTCTGGGCCTGGCTCTCAATCCACAGAGCCACCCAGCTGCCCCAATCTAAATTTTTTAAGGTAACAGGTTTCAGAAACCAAAACGTTTGTAAGTCTTTAGAAGAGAGTGCAGATCACCAGATCACCAGGAAGCAAACCACTCCCAGAGGCCATCATGCCAAAAGGACACTGGAAGGAGGAAACCTGCAGGAGGTTCTAGTGAACCTCGATCTGATGAAGGCTTTAATCAAGTCTCTCCTAAGGGATGAGACCCATCTCTGTTCACAGTTTTCTGGAGCCTTTCCAGAGGTGCCTCCCATGTTAAAACTAGCTAAGGGCACAGCACTCAGACTCAGAGACGTCCACTTAGTACAGATAAGAGGAAGTTGGGAAAGTCTATTCATGGAATCCATTTTCCCTGGTCAAAACTGGTTCAGAAGGTTTGGTTTAAAGTGAAATAATGACTCCATGAGGCATACAAGGCTGCCTGGGAGGAGAGCCTTCACCCCTTCAGGCTGATGTCAGGGAGGACAACCAGCCTTCCCACGATGCGGACGGCGATTCCACGCTTAGACAGTGACGTTGTTGGGAGGGACTGGTCTGGGAGGAATGTGATCATTCTGATAAACAAAAATGGAAGCAGATCATCCCAGAAATGGGGTTCAAGAGTCAACATTTCCTCTAACAGACTATTTCATTGAAGTGCATTTGTTTCCTTCATCTGGAGGCTACTCTGTTCCCTGGTAGAAGCAGTGTGGCCTAATGAATGGAGTCTTCTCTCTTTCATTCCATTTTCTGGGAGAGCATGCCTCCTTCAAGCTCTCAGAGCCTCAGCACCCCACCTATGAAACAGAGACAATAGTACTTGGAGTCCCCACCTCCCAAAGGGGCTGTGAGGCTCGAACGAGAAAATGTGTGTGAAGTGTTTTGCGTCCCTGTTAGCCATATTTGAATCACTCTCTGGCTCCACTCTCCCACATTCTTCTGACTCTGTGAGCTAAAATAAACATCCCTTCCTTGGGTGGTACAGGCTCCTTACGAAGCATAAAACAAGGCTGTTCTCCTGAGCTTCCAGGTCGAAATCCCTGGCCAGGCTTCACCTTTGTTAAGGGCTGAGTATTCTAGTCACAGGTATAGCTGGAGCCTGGGTCACAGCTCCAAGTCCTCATACTGGTAGCGTCATTACAGAGCCACATGCCATGCTTGAGTGCCATTAGCAGTTCCTGGCTCATGGCGTTGAATGAATTCTTTCTTTGGGTGACCCACAATCTGGGATAACTCAAAGAAACCATTTCCGGGTAAGTCCGCCGGATAAGGACAGTAAGGAGCCCTAGGAGAGATTGGGGGGCAATGGACCAACAAGAACTAGCAAGAACGCCAGACAGCTGGTACCTGCTGGTGAAATATGGGGAAGAGTGTTTCTTCATAGTTTGCGGTAGATGCTTTTCTGTCAGCATCTCAATACAGAAATTATCAGAACATTCAAGACAATCTTTCATAAGATGATCTCTCTAGCACCAGGGTCTTGCCTGCTCCTAGAGAAACCAGCTGGCCACATACTGGTC
Source organism: Monodelphis domestica (assembly GCF_027887165.1). NCBI lineage: Eukaryota > Metazoa > Chordata > Mammalia > Didelphimorphia > Didelphidae > Monodelphis > Monodelphis domestica. The sequence goes on from NC_077234.1 coordinate 18,110,064, forward strand.
CTGGCTCCATTCTACACTGGGGTCCTCTGGCTTCTTAGCTACTGTCTAGACTGATCCAACCACAGTGAAGTGGGAGGAAGTCTGGGGTCCATCCACACCCTGAAGATGCTTGGAAAGAGGCTGGATTGGGGGGCACTGAATACCTACTTGGGGCTCTTGAGCTGGCATACCATGAGGGCACATCCTGTCAGGTTGCCTGGGCACAGGCTTCACCAAGTGGAGGGTAGCTGGCGTGCTTCAAACCCATCTCCCTCTGGCTCCTAGGAAGACTCTTCCCCTGATGGAATGGGTGGATGAGAATTTGTTCCAATGGCCACTAAGGCAGTGAGTGGAAATGGGCATTGTGAAGTGCTTAGAGTTTGGTCAGACATTGAAGATGTCAAGGCCATCCATTGCATCCTGTTCTGTCCTTTGTCTTGCTGCTGGACCTGGAGAATTCTGGAAGGGACTGTGAGGTCCACAGCTTTGTGTGCAACTTGGCCTCGCTTAAACCCAATTTATGTGTGTCAGTGATGCCATAGAGCCTTTTTGAAAATGAAGGACCATCCGTGTGAAAACATCAGGCAGGTTCCCCTCTTCTGGTGCCTCACTTGCTTCACCTAGAAAATGAGGACAGTGGGCAAGCTCACTTCCAAGGTCCTTTCCAGCTCTAAATGAATAATTGATCCTATGATATTCTCTGTTTTGGAAATGAGACCAAGACCTTGCACTGAGTAATCCAGCAGGGCTAGGGCCTGGCCCTCTCATTCCATCTTCTCATTAATTCTATCTGTCCCTCAGTGCTACTGACCCACTCCTGGGAGATCACTCCCCAGGGCCTCTCCAACTTAAGCAAGCCCTCATCAGTCATCCCTACTCCTGGCTGCAGCCAATGAACCACTTCCCTTCTTCCTTGGATGGGTCACCTTTTCCTGTCTCCAGATTCATGACCTTGGCCCTACCTTAGATGGACTTCTGCTCTAAAAGGAAAAACAAATGTAAGAAACTTCTGGTTTGAGAGAGGAATTGCCTATATTTGAGAATCTTAATGTCAGTGGGATCTTGTATCTCTTGGCCTGACAATGGACACAATTTCTGTCCTATAAAGACTATTCATCAATATCCATTTACTGTCTCCTGATCATATTCCTTCCCCTTTGACTCATCACCTCTCATTTCTCTGTATTCCATAGCCCCTGACTGTTCTTCTGGCTCTGACAGAAGCCCTTATTTCCCATCAGGGTTACTGTCAGTGTCCTTCACTTCTAGAATTTTCCTCAGGTGCTCTGATCCTCATTTCCTAGCCCCTCTACCTGGGGTGATGACACAGTTATTACTCGGGAGTGGTCCAGGATGCTGTTGGCTTCTCACTTACCAAAGGATGGGAGTTCCCCTGGGAGATCATTCCTTTTGCTTCTCACTTTAATTGATATCTTTGTTTTGTTTTGTTTTATTTTTTTAATTAATTTAGAATATTTTTCCATGGTTACAAGATTCATGTTCTTTCCCTGCCCTCCCCTAACCCCCTCCTGTAGCTGACGTGAAATTCCTCTGGGTTTTACATGTGTCCTTGATCAAGACCCATTTCTATACCATTAATAATTGCACTAGGGTGATCGCTTAGAGTCTACATTCCCAATCATATCCCTTCGACCCATGTGATCAAGCAATTATTTTTCTCCTGTGTTTCTTTTCCCACAGATATTCCTCTGACTATAGATAGCATTTTTCTCATAAGTCCCTCCAAATTGTCCTGGGTCATTGCATTGTTGCTAGTAGAGAAGTCCATTACATTCGATTTTACCACAGTGTATCAGTCTCTGTGTACAATGTTCTCCGGGTTCTGCTCCTTTTGCTCTGCATCAATTCCTGGAGGTCATTCTAGTTCACATTGAATTCCTCCAGTTCATTATTCCTTTGAGCACAATAGTATTCCATCACCAACATATACCACAACTTGTTCAGCCATTCCCCCAATTGAAGGGCATTCCCTCATTTTCCAACTTTTTACCACTACAAAGAGTGCAGTTATGAATATTTTGGTACAAGTCTTTTCCTTATGATCTCTTTAGGGTACAAACCCAGCAGTGCTATGGCTGGATCAAAGGGTAGGCAATCTTTTTTTTATTTTTATTTATTTAAACATTATTTTTTATTTGGTCTATATCAAACATTATTCCTTGGTTACAAACATCATTTTCTATTCTTCCCTCCCCTAGCCGACATGCAATTCACTGGGTATTACATGTGTCCTTGATCAGAACCCATTTCCATGTTGTTGGTATTTGCAGTAGGATATTCATTTAGATTCTAAAGGATAGGCAATCTTTTAGTGCCCTTTGGGCATAGTTCCAAATTATCTTCCAGAATGGCTGGATCAATTCACAACTCTACCAGCAATGCATTAATGTCCCGACTTTGCCACATCCCCTCCAACATTCATTACATTCCTTTGCTGTCATGTTAGCCAATCTGCTAGGTGTGGGGTGGTACCTTAGAGTTGTTTTGATTTGTATTTCTCTGATTATAAGAGATGTAGAGCACTTTTTCATGTGCTTATTAATAGTTTTGATTTTTTTGACTGAAAATTTCCTATTCATGTCCCTTGCCAATTTACCAATTGGGGAATGGCTAGATTTTTTTGTATAATTGATTTAGCTCTTTATAAATTTGAGTAATTAGACCTTTGTCAGAATTTTTTTGTTATGAATTTTTTCCCCCAATTTGTTGCTTCCCTTTTAATTTTGGTTGCATTGATTTTATTTTTACAAAAACTTTTTAATTTAATGTAATCAAAATTACTTATTTTACATTTTGTGATTTTTCTAACTCTTGCTTGGTCTTAATATCTTTCCTTTCCTAAAGATCTGACAAGTATACTATTCTGTGTTTACCTAATTTACTTATAGTTTTCTTCTTTATATTTAAGTCATTCATTCATTCTGAATTTATGTTGGTGTAGGGTGTGAGATGTTGATCTAAACCTAATCGTTCCCACACTGTCCTCCAACTTTCCCAGCAGTTTTTGTCAAATATTGGATTTTTGTCCCCAAAGCTGGGATCTTTGGATTTATCATAGACCGTCTTGATATCTTTGGATGTTTGCTTGCTGGGTTTACTTAGCTATTGTTTAAGCTCCAGGAAAGTAGCCACAGTTTCATTTGTCATAATCTTATCCTCAGCCTTTAGCTCAAGGCCTGGAACATAATAGATGTTTAATGCAAATTTGTTGTTTGATTGATTAAATTTTTTTTGTTTGTGTATGACTTCTGTTTGTTTTCAATGGAAAACTCAATAAAGGAGACAGAGAAAAACAAAGAGAGATAGAAGCTAGACAGGAGATACCTTATGTTTTAAAAAGAAGAAAAAAAACAAGACAGTGTTCTGAACTGCTGGTGACTAATAGGATTAAAAAAGAGTTATAAAATATTGGAGAACAATTCTGTCATTTGTGAGAGCAGAGCAAGAAAGCAGGAGAGTAACAAAAAAGCCCATAAAAGAAAATAGAGAGGAAAGTTTCCTTTTAAAAAATTAATCCCCTGGGTGATTTCTTCAGTGACACATCTGTGAAATAAGGGTCTATTTATTGTCATCATATTTCTACCACATAGCAGAATGTTATAGTATATTGGGGGGATTGAAGACCAATACTTATTGCCATTTTGTCTTATTGTGCCAGCTAAGGGAAATGAGAATATTCTCAGTCTCAAGCAGGCATTTCTTTGTCAGCCATACAATAATTGGAATCTTTTTCTTCTTTAGCCCCCAGTACCCTTAGTGATAATTCTGAAGATCTTTATTTCATTCAGGTCTCACAATGAAGCCTAGACCCAAATCCATCCCTTTTGACCATCTTGGGAGCTGGTCTTCTTGTCTTTGACTGTCCTTTCCACATAGTTTTTGTCTTCTGTAATTTAAAAACAAAACAAAGCAAAAGTAGATCATTTTAGCATCAATTATGAGGTTAGTTGAATTATTTTTATTTTATTTTTGGAGCTCACAGTCTGGGCTCTCAACTCTCAAAAAGAAGTAGCAAATTAGGTTCCCAGAGGGTGAAAGGCTACTGTTCCATTTAGGATTATGGGAGTTACCCTGAGGATTTAAGTCTCATGAATGAGCCCCCAGCAGTGTGCTCCTCAGTGTCATTTATCCAGCTAACATATCCCCAATATTAATTAACCAAATAATATCTATTAGCTCTTACAAAGGAATATTTACCAGGAAAATATGACAAGGATCAAAGTGCAACAACATCCATTCCAAACTAGGAGGTACATTCTCTCCTCTATACATAGTCCTTGGGGAGAGTAGTCTCAACTTTAAAGTGGTTGTTGTTCAATCATGTCTGACTCTTCATGACCTCATGGAGTATAACACTCCAAGCCCTTCTGTCTTCCACCATCACCAGAAGCTTGTCCAAGCTCGTGTTCATTGCTTCTCTGACACCATCTCTACATCTCATCTTCCGGTCTTCCCTTCTTCTTTTGCTTTCAATCTTTCCCAATGTCAAGGTCTTCCATTGAGTCCTGTCTTATTATGTGGCCAGAGTATTTAAGCTTCAGCTTCAATATTTGACCTTCCAGTGAATAGTCTGAATTAATTTCTGCAAGAGTTGACTGACTTGATCTCCATGCTGTCCAAGGGACTCTCCAAAGTCTTTTCTAGCACCACAATTCTAATCTGCAAACATCTTTTCAGAAAATATACCAAACATTTGGGAAGAGGAAAAAGACCTTAGGTGATGTCTTGATTTATCAAGTATTTTGTAAAACTAATCATATTTATTATTAATGACTCTACAAAAAGTCTTTTTATTGACATTACTCCTTTTCTAGGCTGTATGTCCCTCCTCCCCCACTGGTCAGATTCTGATTTAATGTTTTCTTGACTTCAAAGTTAAATTTTTATACCTACATAAATTTAGTTAATTGTTTCATCCTTTAAGTAACTGTTGGCTAGATCTAAAGGCTTTTCCTCAAAAAGAACAAGCTACTGGGCTTATAAGTGTGAGCTCAAACCCTAATTTTGTAATGAGTCCTTGAGAAGTTGTCATTTACCACAGTCAGATTTCCACATGCTAGAAGAGCAGCTGCAAAATCCAAATGTTTTAATACTCAGCCCAGTGCTTTGAATACAATACCATGCTCTCTGGAGAATCACCTTCTTCTTCTTCCTCCTCCTCCTCCTCCACCTCTTCCTCTTCCTCTTCTTCAATGAAGGGACCTTTTCTTTTTCTTTTCTGATTAATGTTTTCCTTTTTTTTTTTGTATTTAGAATATAGGTGTTTCCAAATTCCAGCATACATTTTTAATTCCATATTTAAGGATTCAAATGATAGAAATGGGAGCTTTTCTTTTAATTCTATAATTAAATATTAATTCATAAAGAAAATAGTGAATAGAGAAAGAAATTTTCCACTGAATCAAACCTTTGGTTTGCACGTCTAGATTTAGTTACAGATGGTTATATAATTTTATGTTTGGTTCACACTGATATAACTTCCAAAATAAGTGCCCCCAAATGCATAATTTTTCCCAATTGGCAATGCTCCTCTCAGAGGTCAGTGTGACCAGCAAATCAGTCAGCTTAACTTCTTTCCCTTCCACCTGGTAGGATAAAGTGCCCTTTACTTTCTTTTTGTCAGCAGTCACAAATCACAAGAGGCAGAGTTCAGATAAATCACTGCAGTATTAAAATCATTCCTTGAAATTTACTTGGCAAACTTTCAAACTTTCCTTTTAAACCTGGGTCTGAACAGAAGACCTTTCTGTATTTTGTCTTGCAAGGAAACTTTTCAGAGGCGCAGATAGGAAAAGGAGAATGTTTTTATGAGATAATTTACCATTTCTCTTCCACTGTGGTTAGTGGCCAGGTCACAGTAGGCAATATGGGATGGAGAAATAAAAGGATTTGGATGACCTGGGTCCAAGCTCTGCTTCCCCCTCCCCTCAATGACCTTGGAAAAGGCATTTAACATTTTGTCTTTGCCTGTTTCCTCAACTTAAAAATAGAAATAGTCATTTCCCCTCCGTCCCTCCCTCCCTTCGCCCCTGGCACTTTAAAAACATGCTAACATGCTGCATGAATGTAAGACAGTGTTATAGAGCATTTTATCATGCATTTCCTGGGGAGACCATATCCAAACCACATGATTACCCTTAGAATGAAACAAACTACAATCAATCATTCCTTCGGCTCAGAAGGGAGAACGTGGAAGACCTATGTCCTCTCCCTCTCTCCCTCCACAGGCCTCCCCCTATAATTATTCTCCTCTATTATTTTCTCTCCCTTTCAGGCTCATCTTCTTATCTTTGGTTAGAAAAATGCTAGTAGGCACAGCAGTCTATCTGCTCTTAAAATAGGGTGCTAGAATCAGGATTAATTCCGGGCCTCCCCACAGCCTAGTTGCTGGAGGAGAAAATAATCAGAGCAATGTGATAAGTGAGCCCAACACCCAGTCCTGGTTCTCCCCCAGGGAATGTCATGTTGGGAGCCAAACAGCCATTGTGGATCTCAACTGACCTGTATCAGATAGAAACCAATTGAGCAGAATTTTGAATGAAGCTCTTTCTGTTGGTTGCCCCCAGCCTGGCCCTCCCATTGCTCACTGCTCTCTCCTGCCCTCCATTTTCATCACCTGGTATTTATTCTGTGCGTAGCCTGCAGAGCCCTTCGTTTGTGAGTGTCTGTTTTCCCTCTTTCTACGGCTGGACTCTTCCTTCCCCTTCTCTCAGACAGATTCTCTTTTGTCTGTTCCTCTTCTATTCCTTTCATGGTATTTATGGATGACCTTTGAATTCATAGCACGGGGCCGGTTCAGTGTAGGAATGCCTGTGTTGGACACAAAATACATGACTCAGAGGACACAGACGTGGCTAAAATGTCCAGTTACGATCACAACCAGGTAAACGTGTACTTTGCCTCGTGCTTTGACATGTTTTGTAAATGGTGGTTTTCCCAGGATAGACCGACCTCTCCCTGGAGGGGGTGGGGATGGGAAGGATACCTGTTTAAAAATCAGAAGGGATCATAGGAACAAATGTAGCCATTTTTCTGAAAACCTGGAGTGGATCAGAAAGAGGTGGTCCTCCTCAGGGGCCTGTCCTCACCAGACAGCCCCTTCCTCATTGTTAGCCTCTTCTCTAAAGCCAGTGCCAATCCATCCTGCCCCAAGCCCCTCCCTGCCTTGCCCTGATCCCCCCAGCCTCAACTAGTCCATATTACATACCTACACTGACATTTCAATCAATTATGGAGCACCGACCATGTGTCAACGACTGCCTGTGGTTCTGGGGATACAAACACCCACAAAAAGAAAGAAGTTTTCCTTAATGTACATGTATAAGTATATATGGAATAAATATAAAGAGAAGAAATACAAATAAATAAAATGTAACGGAATATAAGAAAGTCTGGTGGGGGTGGGGAGTAGGGGGGATGTCTTGGGCTGCATCTTAATGGAAGAAAAGGATTCTGTGAGGCAGAGGGAAAGAGGGAGGATGTTCATGGCTTGGAAGATGGCCAGTCATGTGTTGGACAAACAGAGAGGTCAGTCGGGCAGGGCCGCGCAGCCCAGGAAGGAGAGTCATGAATAATAAACCTTCCAATGTAGGATTGTTTGTGAAAGGCTTTGGAAATCAAAGATGTTTATATTTGGCCTTGGAGGGAGCTACTGGGAGTTTGTTGAATAGGCAGAAACGTGAGGCAGGGAGGCAATTAGAATCCTGTTTCAGCAGGTAAGCGATGAGGAGGGCCAAAATGAAGGTGCTGGCTATTTAAGTAGAGAAAATGGCGGAAGAAATAGTACAATTTGGCAACTGATTCAATGTGAAGGGTAAGGAAGAGTGAAGAGCCATGCATGGTGCCAGTGTGCCCACCTGGGTGCCCGGAAGCATGGCAGCGCCCTGGAGAGGAAAGGAGGAATCAGAGTGGGGAGAAGGGTAATGAATCCTGATGGGGACTAGTTGAGTCTGAAATCTCTCTGGGATATACTGTTTGGAACTTCTACTCGGCAGCTGGAGCTTTAGGACCAAAGCTCAGTGGAGGGACTGGTGCTGGATTGCCCAAGAGAGCAGAGGCCAAGCTCTCATTGCACCGGGTCTTGACAGCTAGTTAGCACCTTACTATTTGGTTGACTCTGTGACTACCAGCTGAACTTGGGGGGAGAACCAAATCCTGGGGGCCTCTCCCAAGTCTGTTTTTAGCTATGAGTAGCACTGACAAGCTAGTGGAATGTTGCCTAAAGGCAAGGCTTTCCCTGTCTCTGGCTAAAGATTCTCTCTACTTGATGTAAAAAATTGCCAACTTTCTGCTCCTTTCTATCCACTCTGTCCCACTCCATTGTTACTATCTTTTTATCCTGAAAACTGTCAATACATCTTTAAAAAAGCAACAACCCTTACCTCTGTCTTAGAATTAATGCCACGTATCGGTTCTAAGGCAGAAGAATGGTAAGGGCTAGGCAATGGGGGTTAAGTGACTTGCTCAGGGTCCCACAGCTATGAAGTGTCTGAGGTCAAATCTGAACCCAGGACCTCCCATCTCCAGGTCTGGCTCTATCCACTGAGCTGCCTAGCTGTCCCCCAATATATATTAAAGGAAAAAAATCTCTTTCCTTCACTGAATAAAATACTAGTCTGAAGAACTCAGAGGAAGCATTACCATAATCAGCCAGTATCTATCATTCCTATGAGTTGAACAATTCTAAAAAATTATCATCATTTTACTCATGAAGAAAATGGGACAAGAAGTGATTTAAATGGTTTCCCCAGGATCACAGGAAATCAGTGGTAGGTCTAAAAATAAAATTCAGCACTTCTGACCCCTTTCTTATTCATATTGTTAGATCATATCACATACTTTGTATTTTCTGTGATTACATTGTTATTTCAGGTTATGTTAACATTCTTATAGTGCAAAAAAAAAAGCGTACTTGATGGCAAAAATCTCCGAATTAAAAGTTTGATCACCATAATCATAAGATCACTTAGACTGTTCCTCTTTTGATAAATGTGCAGATTTTTCCCAGACATCTCCTTTCCATAATTGAACTTCACAATCTCCTCCATAACTTTCTGGTGTTGTTATGCCTATATTTGAACCAGAAGACAGATTCTCAGTTGCATATCCACACTTGCCAAAGCAACACATTTTTAAGGAATTCTTCATTTATTTTTTAGTCTCCCTTGACATTATGCAGAAAGTATTAAGTGAATCTCTAAGAATACTTGTTTCAGCATAGATGCAAATCAGACCTTCATGATAGATCCCTAATATGAAAAGAATTATGAATGTCTGTATTAGCGTCAGAGCTTTGTTTTAAAAAAAGATTGTGAAAGTACCTTAATCTATGAATGAGATTGTTGAATACTCATCAAAGTGCTCCCTTCCCTTATAAGCCTTTTATTGCAACTGAAAAGGTTTCCTCTTTGAATGTTCTTTTTTGTGTTTTAGGCAAGATATCCTTTTATAGAAGAATTATAGAGAATTCATTACATATAATTACAAAGTAGAGTTCCAAGGAGTGAAGTCCTAGAAGGTTTAACAATACTATCAAAGATAGCTGGGTCACTTGAACTATCCTATCTAGGACCATAAACCAGGATCATCCCCTTCTCTGAACTTCAATGATTCTTATTAAGTCTTTCCCCCTAGTTGTCAACACCTTCCCTTTATATAAGTAATATTAATGAACTTCTAATTGGAAGGGATGAAGATTTCCATCACTCTCTCTCCATATGAGACCTTTAGGATCTAGACTGAGGCACATCCAAGGGGAGCCTGGCCTCTAATGGTTAGGTTAGGTTCCTTGTTCTTGGTCTGATCTTTGAATTATTCCTTTCTGACTGCTTGCAAGTATTTTCTCCTTTACCTAAGAGCTCTGGAATTTGGCAGTAATATTCCCAGAGCTTTTCATTTGAGGATCACTTTCAGGAAATTATTGGTGAAATTTTTCAATTTCTGTTTTGACCTCTGGTTCTATGATACCTGGGTAGTTTTCCTTGGAATCTCTTGTAACATAATGTTAAGCTTAAAAAAAATTATTTTCTTATGATGACTTTCCAGTATTTATATAATTATTAAATTGTTTCTCTTTGATCAGTTTTCCAAGTCAGGTGTTTTTCTGATGTGAGATTACAATATTATATATTTTCAGTCTTTCAATTTCCTTGAATTGCTTCTTAATGTCTCATGGAGTCAAGCACTTCCATTTGACCAATTCTAATTTTTAAGAAGTTATTTTCTTCAATGAGCTTTTAAAATTACTTTTACCAAACTATTAATTCTCTCTCTCCTTTTAAATTCTTACCTTTCATCTTCTAATTCACCTATGTATTGGTTCCAAGGGAGAAGAGTAAGGACTAGCAATGGGGCTTAAGTGATTTGCCCAGGGTCTCACAGCTATGAAGTGTCCAAGGCTACATTTGAGTCCAGATCCCCTGTCTTTCAATCCACTGGGCCACCTAGCTATCCTGCTGTTATTTCTTGCATTGCTGTCATATTTTTCCCATTTTCCCCTCAATCTCTATTCTTTGATTTTTAAAATAATTTTTGTTCCTTTAAAAGAAAGTGTCTTTCTTTTGTCTTTCTCGGAATTCTTGTTGGGCTTTGTCCAACCTGCATTTTTTTTGAAACATTGCTTATAGATGTTTTGAAGTCATTATCTTCTAAATTTTTATCTTCAGCTTCCCACTCTCCATTGAAGCTTTATTTGGTTGGTTTCTTGTATTTTTTTTTCTTTTGCTCATTCTTTCCACTTATTTCTTGACTTTAACTTTAAAGTTGGGTTCTACTCACCTCTAGAAAGGGATAAGAGGAAACCTGAGCTTCTATGGCTGTGGTGATTTTCAGTGCCTCCAAGATGGTATTACCCAGGGAGATCTTTAGTGACTATCCTCCTGTTCTGCTCTTTGGTCCTTATTCATGAAGGGCTTCTGCTCCCTTATTATCACAGATGATAAAAACTGGTTCTTTCAGCCCTAGAACTGGAACCCAGTACTGGTAATGGGCTTTCAAAGAAACTTCCAAATGGTGCCCCATCCCACAACTAGAGCTAGCACAGGAATTTTCTGGAATCAACATCTTCCTGACCAGAAGTATAGTCTAGGAGTTATATGAGGCAACCATGATGGTCAGAACCAGAGCAAGAAAGCCTTCTCTGCCTCTGATATAGTCCCCAGACTCCTATTCTTTTCACAGTGTAGGAAAAATCAAGAGATCCCTGAGGTTTTCTGTGTCCTTCCAAAACCACAAGTCCTCTCAAGGTGAAGCCCCCAAGGAGCACCAAATGCTAATCCACCCCAACAAGTTCAAGCACTCTTACTATGTTGCTGGACTTCCAGGAACTTGGCAACACTGGGTAGCCACTCCCTGGTATGGTCCCTAGAGGCTGTTCTCCCTCCTACTCCTATTTTCTGTTGGCTTATTGTGTATGTGTTGCTCATTCCCTTCTCCCACCTTCCAAAAGAATGTAAACTCTCTGAGGACAGGGATTGCTTTCATTTTTCTCTTTGTACCTCCTCAATGCTTAGCTCAATGCTGGCATATAATTGGCGCTTAATAAGTATTTGGTGAATTGAATTAAACTAAATCAGATTAAGCATATGGGTTTTCTGCAATTACATAAATTAAACTATTAATGTATTTAATAAATTTACTAGAGTCTACCTTTTCAAAATGTGCCCTAAAGTCAGATGGAATAGAACAATACTGTGAGAAGCGATTGCTTTCACCATTGCCATCACCAATACCTATCTATCAGTTTAAGGTTTGCAAAGCACTTTCCATATACCATTTCATTAAGTCATGTAGAAACAAGATAAATATCAAAACACTTTAGTCCCATCATGAAAGTTTCTCTAGGTTGTTTTTTTGCTCTCTATTCCTGCTATGATCATATCACAGTATTTCTTGTAGCTTTTACAAGCTTTACCCTCTCCTTTTCTTCTCTCCAGTTGCTTCCACTATTTTTTATATTTCCTCCAAACCCTCAATGACACTTACTGAATCTTCTATATGGTATAGATTTTCCAGTTTTTCTTTACCTAGGAAGTCATCTGTTTAAATTTCCATCTCACCTTAAAAGTTTTATTATCCATTTCCTCGTGTATCTTCCCAAAAAATGAAAGTGAAGTTTTATATTTGTCTACAAAATCATTCTCCAGATGACTACCTTTTGTATTTGTAGTTTTGAGAAACTGTTCAGAATCACAGGATTCTTTTAAATGACTAATTAACAAAAATCAGATGACTATGAAATGCTCTCCAGCTCGCAGCTGTTTGCGTGTGAAGAGAGGCTAAGAGCTCCTATTTGTCTTTTTCATTTTAAATCATTTGCTTCTTATTTAATATCTGCAAAGAAAGCAGTCACAGTGTGGTAGAATTTGCTGTTGTAAGTTTTGGATTGTTTCCATGTGTTCCGCCTTGCATCTGCTTGGTGTTTAAAGCCAACGGTTTCCTTTCTTTCTGTAGGCATTCAGGGCCATTTGCCTCATAATCCAATGTCATGCTGAATGATGGGAAATTAAAGTTGAATTTGTTTAGCTTTGGAGAAGGACACCCTAGAACAATGCACTTGTTTAAGGATTCCTAACAGCAAAACTGAAGGAGTTGTCTGGTGCAGGTGGTTCAATCTTTTATGCACAGCCTGGCCCACGTGCTTTTATTGATTAAGAGAAGGGACTGAACCAGGGGAGCTCATTGCTTTATTATCAGAATATACAATACCTGCTAATATGTACCTGTTTGGAAGAGGCAACATCACCTGATTTTGATAACTGCATCATTACCATCATGATGGGAAAATGGAACCAAAGAATCAAACACCGTGAAAGAATACGGCCGTCTCTCTGCTGGCATCATCTCACATTAGGATTCAGCTGTGGCAAATATTTCAGAGTTCTTGTGTCAGCTCTTCTCTTCCTTACATTGGTTCCATGTGTCCCCTGTTCCAGATTTCATCTTTCAGCATCCCTTCCTTCCTTTTAAACTAAAACCTTCATTATCTCTACCTTCTCATCATCTCCCTTTCCCCATCAAGGCCTGAGGCGGGGGTAATCCAGAGAGCCCACAAGCTTCAGTGGTGGGATCCAGATCTGTTGTGACTTGGAGAGCCTGGAGGAGCTGAGCAGGATGAGGGAAAGGACAGGTGAGTTCCTTAAGCCAAGGCTGCAGAACCGCCTGGTTTGAAATGATGTTAATTCCAAGATCACCAAATACTGCAACCAATGAAAAACCTAAATGGCCTGGCCTGAATCTCCACCCTGGCATGCTAGTATTTAGAGCAGGAAAAGACCCCAGACATTAACTAGGACAAAGCTAGCAAGGATTTTTAGAGCGTCCGATCTGATGATCTTTTCACAAACTTCATCCTTCTTGATCTTTCTGTCACATCTGACTCGGCTGATCACCTTTTCTCTTACACGTCCTCTGTTTTTTCTTCCCTCAGTTTTCTCTCCATTGTCCCGGCTGACTCTTTCTTGGTCTCCTTTGCCAGTTCATCATTCATATCATGTCTTCTGCCTGGGGATGACCTCAGACCCTCTCCGAGGCATCCTTCTTTTCTCTTCCTATTAGTGACCTCATTAGCTCCTGTGGCGTTCATTATCACCTCCGCAGAAGACTATCTGGTTTCTATGTCAACCCCCTATCTGTTTCTTGAGCTCTGGTTGTACTTGTACTGGTTCATGCTGGATATCAGACTGGACGTCCCACTGACATCTCAAGCCTGACCTGTCCAAAACAGAACACACTCTCTTACCCAGAAGAGGTGCCTCATGACTTTGTCAAATTGAATTAAGGGAAGCACCAAATCCAACTCTGTGACTGGGAGGGACATGGTGGACAGAGTGCCGGGCCTGTCGAGGATGGACGACTTCCCCATCTCTAAGATGAGGCCACCCACCAGAACTGCCTGCCTCGGAGGCTCAGATGAGACAACGCAGGAAGTGCCAGTCGTCGTGTGTCCCATTCGGTCCGTCTGGGCTGAGAAGAAAACCAGCCAGGATGCTTCGAGCTCCTCCTTCCCTGGCGCTCTCAGTGAGACCCAAAGGCAAGAGAAGACTTGGGGACTCTTTTGAGACTTGTTGATTCCTGGATGGGGACAAGAGGCTCTCCGGATACACACAATCTGTTTTTTAAATGGGTCTTTTGTCATTTGGTGCTATCGTTGGTGAGCTTTAGGAATCCTTCTGGAATCCGTTTCTCGGATATTCCTCCCAAGTGTTCTTGTTCTACCACAGAAGAGTCCGAGCCTGACTGGCGGATGTTCTCCCAGCGGGCCCCTAGCGAGACGTAGCCTGACGTGAGCACGTTCCGTCGCCTACGGCCGCTGGTCCGGCCGGCACCCCGCATCCCATTTCCTTCGTACTCGATTGTCGTCGCGCACAGAATGCTGTACACGGGCTGCCTTCGGAACAACTGTTCACTTACATCTCAGCAGTGAGCCTAGAAAAAGCCCGGTTAAACCGGGAGGCAGTGCCCGGGAGTTATTCATTCAGAGTCTGTCCGGAGTTCTCGTGATGTCCAAGGCAGTGTCGCAGGCTGGGAGGGACTTTAGAAAGAATAAGGCGGTGCTGCCGCCTCGCGAGGGCCACCAGCTTCCATGGAGTATCACACCAGGAGAATGGGAGCGGGGCGCCAACAGGTGTCCTGGGGAAGCTCATTGGGGACAGGCTGCCTTCTATTCTCCATAGGACCTGACGGTTCTGTGACAAACAATAAAGCAGTGTCTTCCCACTAGCCATGTCTGGGGGCAAGAGGGGATGCCCGGTGCCAGAGCAGGAGCTCTAAATATTTGTTCAGTGAGTTGACTGAATGCTGGCTCTGCCAGCATGCCCAAGTCCTCGATAACACGGTGCCGGGGGAGGGAGGACCAAAGGGGGCAAATAACCGTCTGCACTCGTTAATTCAACAAGTATTTGCCTATTAAACATCTTCTCTGTGCCAGATGCCGTGCTGGGGATTGGAGATACAAGATCCAAAGCAAAACAGTCCCTGCCTGAAGGGTAGGGGGTGGCCAGCGTGTCCTGGCACAAATACACATCCATACAAAGTCCTGGGAGGCAGCTGGGAGGCCCAGTGCATAGAGCCCTGGGCATGGAGTCAAGGTGGCTGGAGGTCAAGGGTGCCTTTAGACATCTACTGGCTGTCTCTCTCTGGGCAAGTCATTTGACGCTGATTGCCTCAGTTTCTTTAACTGTCAAGTGGGGATAAAACAGCACCAACCACCCAGGCCTGTTGCTAGGATCCAGTGAGATTGTAAAGTGCTTTTTGCCTTTCCTTCACCCCAATTTCTAGGGGGGGGTGGGAGGGGGCTAGCGCCGGTGGAGATCCCCAGAGATCTCAGCTGGGGGTGAATGAGATCAACTTGAACCAAGCTGGGGATTCCAAGGGGAGTAGGTGAGCTTTTGCCTTCCAGGCTTGGGGGCAGCCTTGGAACGGGCAAACAGAATGTCCTACGTGAGGAATAGTAAGTAGGCCAGCCTGCCTGGAATGTGGAGGGGGGAGAGCCGGAGGCTGGCGCTCATTAAGCTGACTCAGAGGCCTTTCTAGTTTACCCCAGGAGCACCGGGGAGCGCCTGGAGCTGGCTCAGAACTTGGCCATAGGAGCAGCAGTTTGACAGGCGTCCAAGAAGATGGGAGAAACAGGAGCCAGGGAGGCCAGGGCCACGGTCCGTGCCAGAGGTGATGAGGCCCTGACCAAAAGAGAGTCTTTAGCAGGAACTGATTGATCTGAATAAAGCCGCCGGGATGGATGCAGGGATCTGTCTGAAAACGGGAAACTCTGGGCAGCGGGATGAAAACACGAGTCCATGGATGTATTTTGTCATTTCAGAATTACAAAATCAAATAGAGGCCCTTGGATTGAAGTTTCAGAAAGCAAAAGATGAAGCTGAACAGTACAAAGAAATGCTCATGCAAGTACTTTCCCATTTTCTAAATGACCCGGTTCTGGGCTGGAAAAGGACGGGCCACCAGAGCCCCCGGGGGGCTCCCTGGCAGGGGAAGTTGGACGCTTGGGCAGAGAGGGGAGGAAGGGCAGTTTTCCCATCCAAATGAGCCATGACAGCGCCCCTTGGAAATGTGGGGAAGAAACTCTTGGGAAGAGACCTCCTGTGCTTCTGCAAGGCAGCAGTGGGAAGGGAAGTGGCTTGTCTAGGGACACACAGTCAGACACGGCATGTGGATCCAGGTCCACTTACATAGTGAATCAATAGCTCAAAGAAAATTCGTTAATGAGGTGTTCAATATCTCAGGGAGCCTATCCAGCCCCCATCTCTGGGCCATCCTTGGAAAACTGGTCACACGATTAAATCATTTCTTAAAATTACGTCCGATGCTAAGTCTTAATAATAATAATAATAATAATAATAATAATAATAATAATAATAATAATAGCAGCTAGCATCTACACAAACTTTAAAGTTTGCAAAAAGCTGTACATGTTAATTCATTTGATCCTCACAACAGCCCTGGATGGTAGGTGCCATTATTCTTCCCATTTTACAGAGGAGAAAATTGGGGCCCAGAGGAGTTAAGGGGTTGCCTCAGGCCACACAACTGGGGGGGGTGTCTTTGAGTCAGAATCCAAGCTCCCATCTTCTTGACTCCAGGTCTTGTGCTCTACCTCGGAAGTTCACTTGAAATCTTCCAATACGGAGCCATAAGGGGAGGGTGAAAACCCAAACCCAAACCAAAACAGCCCTCTGCCATGGCCCCGCCTCCAACAAATCATTCTGAACTGTAGACTTCTTTGGGCAGTTAATGAGTTTTCAATGGGCCCTCGGCACATGAATAATCTTCTCTTACTAAACAAGGCTTTCCATGGACAAGAAACAAGGCTTACTTTATGGTATGGTTTGGTCGCTGCAGTTTTCAGTTCCCGTATTCAGAGAGAAGGATCATAACAAATTACAAATATTTAGAATGCTTAGCAACAAAATACTTGTTTTGGTAAAGAAAGTAAAATTGTTACCTAAAAGAAGGCGACGTCTAATAAATTACCCAATGATTCAAGGTGAACTATAGAAATAGCTAAGTATAGCTAGATGATTTTCAGCAAAATAATTTCTCTTAAAATACATGGACATATGAACTGTACTGATACAGAATGGATCCCATAGTAACAGGAAACCACTCAGCTGTGGCCTGAGCTGGTAGACTAGCTCCCTGCTTGCCCATTCTGGCTGGCCGGCCTTTCAAAGGCGAGCAGGGAGCAAGTTACTAAAAATGGGAGAGTTCTATGTGTGCATGGCCTTTGGTCTGGCCTTGTGATCCTAGACTGAGTAATGCCCTTCCCTCCAGGGCCAGTTCTTGGGGTCCTGCAGGCTCAGCTTTGGAAGCTCATGAGCTGATCCTCTGAAAAACGGCATTGTGCCCCATTTAGTGACTTTTGGCTGCCTGATTTCTCTGCCCTTTCCCAGTCCAGAGCCCCCCAATGACTGGCTTCCTTCCTTTCACTGGCTTTCCCTCCCAAATTCAACACCTCTCGATGTTGAGCTTTTTCATTCTTTGGGTTTTATTCCTTTGGGGAAATCTGAAATCTTCATTGGACTTTGAGAAGCTGGAAGATAGAAGGCAGCAGGCTCTTCACATTTTACAAGATGTTTAGCCTTTTCTTCTACTCTTTCTTTGAGGTGGGGGAGGGACATAGTCCTTTGTACCTCTCCATGGTCTCAGAGTTGGAGGCCAGAAGATCTTGGTCAGTTCTGTCTCTTATACTTAGTGGCTGTGGGACTCTAGGTAGGTCACTTAACCTCTCACTTCTCTAGGCTAAGATTGTTGCCGAAAAGATACCAACATCCTTTCCTAGATGTTGGTTCCTCAACTGGGAGCTCCCTATGATGACGAAATCACCAATTCATTCTTTATTCCCTCTTGAATAACTAAATGTGAAGGGGACAGGAATCTTGAGGGAGAAAAGCAAGGTGAAAGCCAATGACAGGTGAAGTGGTTATGAGGTAGAATGGTTTGGAGTTAGAAAGCCCTGGATTCAAATCCTGCCCTAGATACTTTGGAGATTTTTGATCCTGGAAAAGTCACTTAACCTGCTCCATGACTCAGTTTTCTCATTTGTAAAAACAGAGGGTTGAACTAGATGGTCACAAAGATCCCTTGCCATTAAATGACTGAATTGGGCCACTGGGACTTGGTGTCCCAGCATCCCATTTCTGGGTCAACTTGATGGGTTTCCACATAGTCACATATTAACAAAGGCCAAATATTTTGTCTGATTTTCATTTCCAAGAAATCTTTTTAAATGCAGAGCTTTTAAGGAGACTCTCTGAAAGCATGTTCTTCTGTTAGAAACTTTCCATATATAACTGAGCTACTTATCTGGTTGAAATTCCATTGCCTGCTCTGAAGAGTTACATCGAAATTCCCTTCAGACTGGGATTAACTGAGTAGGGGGCCAAGCCTCACTCTGGGAAAGTCAAATTAGAAAATGCCATTAACAAAATGTAGTTTTCTCTCTTTTCAATATACTGAATGTCTATAGTAACCTAACATAGTGCTGTGTTGCAAAGGGCAGCTCCTAAAGCATAAATTGTAGATGATTTGTAATAAGATTGTCAGTTGTGTTTCTAAGGTGATTGCAGACAATGTATTCTCTTATCTGATTAATTAATTTATTTGTGTAGCCTCACCATTTTTCCTAATTAGAGCAAAAGTAAATATTAGTGTCTGGTCTGAATGAATCACATTATTAATAAATAAGGTTTCCTTGTGGTTGAGCTGATCATTTCTGAAAGATTGTCATCTATGTTTTTCAGGAAATGAACACAAAAAGTAAGGTTGGATATTTGGTCATTTAAATTTATCCTAGAGATGGTTTCAGCATATCAAACTTGAATGAATAAGTGAATATGAAAGCAATTATGAAGTGAATTTCTATGTATCAGGCATCATGCTAAGCACTAGGAATGCAAGTGCCAAAGGGAAGCCTTTGTTTATATTCTTTACGGACAGATCACACAGTTAGAGAAGCTTTGATCTAGAGAGTCAAATTCAGAGTGAGCTGGTCCAGAGGGAAGCCCATTAACACTCCCTTTCTAGAAACAGTTACAATATTGATTTGATTACTGTGTTGAGGAGGAAGGAGTGAGGAGTGTCATAGAAACATTCAGTCTTTCACAGATATAATTACACCAGCCTCTTCAAAGTGGGGGTTTTCCAAGCCCTCTTGTTGATCTGCCTGGTCTTCCTTGGTGATCTCAGGAACTCTTAGGACTTCATTTATCGCCTTTGTGGAGTAAACTCCTTACTTTAGGTTGTTTCCTCTATTCTAGTTTCTCCCCAAAGCTCTATCTTTTCAATGTGTGTTATGTCTACCAGAATCTTAACTGCAGCACATATAGCATGGATCTCATTATCTTTTCCTACATCCGATTTCAACATAATTGCTCTATCCCTATTCATGATACCACCACATGGCTTCTTTACCAGGACATATTGATTCTTCTTTTCCAATATCTCTTGCATTCAATCCTCAAGCACTCTCATCCACTCTTTTATTTTCTCATAGACTCTTTGAAGGGTCTTGTTACCATTTTACCTGCTTCTAGACCATCCCTTCTCTAAGTCACTGACCGAACCACCACCTAAGAAATCTTCCTTAGGTCCCACAGTGATTATACCACTCCTCTGCTCTTCCTGCCTTCCCCTTATCTTGCAAATAAAATTTAAATGACTCATCTTGGCATTCAAGTCTTCCCACAATAATGCTTCAATCCACATATAAAGAATCATCTTCTGCTTCTACCATTTGTACACAGTATTCTATGTTCCAAGCCAAATTGGTCTGCCCTGTTTCCTACTCTCATCTACCCTGACCGTTCCTATAATTTCATTCTTCACCCCATTCTTAATTCTTGGAATAGCTTCTCCTGCCTCATCCCCTTGTCTATCCTTTTGTTTAAGGCCCAGATCCGACATCACCTCTTCCAAGAAACCTTCCCTGATCCTTTTAGGTAAAACAAATTTTATATAGCACTTTGCCATGTTCAAACAAAGTAAAATAATTATAAAATTTTAGAATTGGAATAGATCATAGTGGTCATCTAGTCTAACTCATCCTTGAAAAAGGAAACTAATTCTTAACATAATTGACAAGGAATGATCCAGCTTGTCTTGAAGACCTCCAATCACTGAGGACTCATTACCTGCCAAGGAAGCCCAGTCCAGTGAAATCACTGAGAAAATCTTCATGAGATCAAATCTAAATTTTCATAATTGCAATTTCTGTCATGGATTCTAGTTTTCCCCTCTGTGTTCAACCAGAACAATATCACCCTTCAGCTACCATGTCTTCTCCACATCTTCTCTTCCCATCTTCTTCACCAATTCCCTCAAATGGATTTCATATATGATGTGGTCTCTAAACCCTTCAATCGGTCAGTGAGTGATCATTTATTTGTTAAGCATCTAGTCTCTGCCAAGGTCCCTTGGACTCTGTGTCTCCTGTGTCTCATTGACAGCTGACAGCTCAGATGGGCTTTAGGTGGCTCTCTCCTGGGTGTGTCAAGGAGACTTTTTTTTAACCCAAATGTAAGACCACATTCATCTCTATTAAGTTTTATTGTAATCGATTTGATCCAGTGGTCTGGTTGATCCTGATCTTAAAAAGATTTTTCTTATTCTGATGTTAACAAACACTAACCAAAATGAATATGCAGGAGAAAAGAAACAACAAGATTATACATGAAATTACAAATCTCTGTTATAGACAGCTTCCTTTTCTCTTAATATATATAACAAATTCAGCATTTAATTTTTAAATCTGTTCTGCTCAGCAACCTTTTTTTCTGTTCTTTGTTGCATTAAAAAAAGCCTGACTCGGGGGCAGTTGGGTTGCTCAGTGGATTGAGAGCCAGGCCTAGAAAGAGGAGGTCCTGGGTTCAAATCTGGCCTGAAACACTTACCAGCTGTGTGACCCCGAGCAAGTCACTTGACCCCCATTGACTAGCCCTTACCACTCTTCTGCCTTGGAACAATACACAGTATTGATTCCAAGATGGAAGGTGAGGGTTTAAAAAAAAAAAGCCTGACTGATCCACTCTCCTTTCTCTTCTCTATCGTCTTCCTTCATTCCTTCCTTCCTTTATTCATTCTTTCCTTCCTCTCTCCCTTCTTTTCTTTCTTTCTCCCTCTCCCCTCCCCCCTCCCTTTTCCTCTTCCTTCCTAAACTTTTCTTTTTTTGGCAACTCAGTCCAATCCATATGCCTCATTTCACCCCCTCCTTCCAAATGATAAAAAAAAGAAAGACAAAACCCTTCTAACAAATATGTGTAGTCAGGCCAGGTCCAGAAAGCAACTATCTCAATCTGCACGCATGACCCACACCTCTGTTTAGCAGTAGCTAGTGGGCTTCATCATGAGCCCTTCAGAATCATGCTTGGTCACTGCATTTGTCAAGATGCTCAAGTCTTCCCAAGCTGGTGGTTACTCCATAAGTTGTTCTCTGGGCTCCATTCACTTGGCTGCCAGGGACAATCTTTTTTGGATCTCTTCTCTTATCGCCCAAGATTTGCCAGCTCTCCCAGCTTTGTGTCATCTGCACATCCAGTCAGCCCGTAGGCCTTAATCGCCCAAGTCATGGATGAAGATGGTGTAGAGAACAGGGATGGGCAGAGTCCTCTTTGTCCCCCTCACATGGAGTCATTTGTTGGGCCATTGTTACTCCTATACAGGTATGCCAGCATTATGCCCTTAGCCCAGAGCCTCGCCCAGGGCAGCAGACACCTGTGGAATAACTGGTGGATTGAACTGATGGAGCAGTTATCTAAATTAAATGGACATTTCCTTTTTATACTGGTGGACCTGCTTCAACTGAAATGGAAGTCTTGGGTTTTTGAATACTTAAAAATACCTCGGAAAACATTCCATGAATGTATGTCACAAAATGTTGGTCAGCAAGTTCTTGAGAAGTCATCAGCCCTAGCTTCATTCTAGGGAAAAGGACCCCAGGGAGCCCTGTGGCATGGAAGCCCAGGATGGGAAAAGCACCAGGGAGAACGGTACTTACTAGCCTGGACACTCTTCCTGAGCTCTAGCTCAGCTCAGCAGCAAGGATGAAACTGGGAATTCTGAGCAGCACACCGGGCCCCCTTGGGACCCAGAAATGCCTCACCTTCTCCATTTCTAAACAGTAGCCTTTGTCCCCCCTTTTATAAATTTAACAAGGCTTGTCACTGACTTTGGAATTTCATTCGGCGGCCTACAAGATGTTGAATTTTGCAGAAACCAGAATAACAGTAGGCAGAGTAATGGGTTATTCCTCACCCCAAAATTCATTGTTCATACCTGCTGCAGGGAGGTAGCCTGAGCTTCCCATAGAACCTCTGCCTCATTGTGCCTTCAGCTGCCAGAAGGTCCTGAATAGATGCAGAAGACTTTCAAGTGCATTTTCTCTGAAATGGCTTTATTTTAACCTCAAAATTGATTTTAACCATCCTACTTCCTCTAACTTCTCCTCTCTCAAAATTTTCCTATTTTTGCTCTCACCTGACTTTCACGGGGAATTATTCCATGTTTTTCCTCCAGATCATTTCTCTTGCTTTCCCTGCTTTTCCTTTCCCTTGCAAGGAGCAGCAGGAGCTATTCTGATGGCTTGGTCAGATCCTTGGATGAAGGTCTTTGCTGAAAGTAGAAGGAATTTTCTTCAAAGAGCTGTTTGTTCCTTATTATCATTTGTAGTAGGATTCGTTTATCCACATAGCCAGTAAAATGCCTGCTTAAAAAGAGGGAAGTTTGGGAGCAAATATGATGTAGGTACCTGCTACGCTGTAGTCACTTTCCCCAATATCCAAACGTTTGTCTCTGGGTTCCATTGGCTGCGTAATCCAGCAAATGGAACAAACTAAGGAAGCACCAGTAGCTATTTTCAGTTTCTTTTTTTTTAATTTCAAATAGAAAGTAATAATCTTTTGAAGTTGTAGCTTTTGGGACTAAATCTTTCTTTTCTTAAAGAGATGGTTGAATTGCAAACACTTAGGTGACAAGCGATCCGCAGCATCCTTGTTGTGGGACTCCAGTAGGTATGCAGATCTCCACCCCTCTAAGGCTTAGCAGATAGTCTTCATGAGGTAAATGAGTGTTAAAAAAGATAATAACCATCCCTTTATGGCCAAACTGCCAACTGAGCTAATCTGGGTTAAGCCTCCCAGCTGACAGACTCAAGTGTGTGCCTACGCCTTTCTAGCTTGGGACGGCCTCCCAGAACTTGAGCCCTGCTGGCAGACCCTTTGATGCCACAATGAGATATTGACAGAATTTTTATGGAGAAAGAACGACATTTTCTTACCACCATGGTAAGACCTGCACACAGGACTCACCTGAGACACTGACTGGATCACTCAAGAGAGGATCTTTCATCAGCTCTTAGCAATCTCTAGTCCGCATCAATGTCCCATGAGGTTGTCATTTGTACTGCCATAGTTCTTTCTCCTCACACATCATCAGTTCATTCTGGTGATGAGAACAGCCTCCAGGGTGACAAAGGGTAAACCCTGGTCTAACACTAGAGCTCAACATTGAGCTTGCTGCACTGCCTACTCTCTAGAAGTTTGGAGTCCCCAAACTATGGCCTGAGGGCCACAGGCAGCCCCCTGAGGCCATGTATCTGGCCCCCGCTGACTTCCTGAAGGGGCACCTCTTTCATTGGTGGTCAGTGAGAAGAGCCACAAAGCATGCGTATCTCATGTGCAGTACTACTTCTGGTGACATAATCTTTTGCATGGCGCCTTGTTCTGAGAGTAACTGAATGAGAACGAGGCGCCACACAAAGGATTATGTGGCTGCACAATGGAAGACATCAGCATGGTGAGCGGTGATCTGGGGGAGGGGATTCCGCACTGTGTAGACTGCTGCCCCGTATAGTGGTGGTGGTGATGGGTGTGTGCAAGGTGTGACAGGCCCGTCCCAGCCAGCGCTGCAGCCTCCACTATCTCAGACATCGCTATACAGATTTGTTCATAAATTTTTTATAGTGCAGTCCTCCAACGGTCTGAGGGACAGTGAACTGGCCCCTATGTAAAAAGTTTGGGGACCCCTGCCCTAAAGCGGCAGAGGTTTGAGGGGTTGATTAATTGGTTTAATTAATAAACCATCCATTTAAATGGCTTAAACCTGATATTATTGCTTGTCTGTCTTTTCAAATTAGTGACACTTATGTCATATAACAAACTGAGAAAACATACAAAGTTCACTATAGTCTTTTGTATCCACAATTTAAATGGAAAAACTTCACTAGAATATCTAGGAGCCAAGTTATATCAAAGAGCACTAAGTACATTTTTAAGAAAGGAAAAAACAGGAGAGAAGGAAAGAGGGAAGAGTTGTTTTAGATTCCTTGACATTTTCATTTCTTAGAGGTGATCAGAATGATTAATAATGAGGATGAAATCTCTGAACTATAATTATTGCCACTGAGATTTAGTGACTGCTCTCCCCAACTAAGAAATTATCATCTCTTTGGAGGCTCAACTCTGGTATTATTATAAAACCTCAACTACCTTTCAAGGTAGTAGAAAGTGGGTTTGTAAACAAGCATGCTAAGAAAAAAAGACTCATTTTTCATAATTAAATCAAATAGTGAGATAGGAACAAATTGGAGACTTTTTATTTCTTGGAGAGAACGTATCTTAATGAACTTTGTTTTCTCTTAATTAGGGTTAAGTCAGATGAAGCTGAGGAGTACCAGAGAAAATTTCGAAAACTGAAGTTCGAAAGCAACATTTCTGAAACACGGTACACATCTGATACTTCTTTAATTTGCCTTGTTGCAATGAGTGCATTCAGTGCCGGTGTGCTCTGCTGTGGTTGGCTTCTCTGAGGCAGTGTGTGTGTGTGTGTGTGTGTGTGTGTGTGTGTGTGTGTGTGTGTGTGTGTATGTGTTTTCCACGTGACTGTGGCCCAGAGGGGGAGCACCCCAGTCGTGGTTCCCAAAGGCTCCCCTGGCATTTGGGCATGACTGTTTCCCACTATGGCGGCTGCCTCCTTGTTATCTCAAAGCTTTAGCAGAAACAGAAAGGCAGCCTGAGCACGTTGGTGGCTTTATTTCTATTCTTTTTTAGACATGCTAGAGAACTAAAAGAGAAGGAAGACTCTTTGCTGGCTTGTCAACAAATGTGCAAACATTTACAGGAAGAAGTGGCTGCGAAAGAAAGGCTAGAAGAAAACTTGAAGAGAAAAATCAGCCTCTCAGAGAACGAACTGGATATGATAAAAGTTCTTCTGAATCAGGCTCAGGAAGAGGTTGTGAACCTGAAAAATGAAAGGTAAAGATAAGCAAAGGGATTTCTCAGAACAGGCTTTTCCTCCATGTCAGAGGATCAGTGCCAAGTCCCTCTGGTGCAATATGCTCATTCTAGGGGTGAATCATCCTGAGACCCAGAGAGGAGAAATGACTAACCCATCACTGCTCAATTAGTGAAGGGAAGAGCAAGGATTATGTTTATTAAGCCCCTGCTATGTGCTAAGAGACAAAAGATAGTCCCTATCCTGGACGGGCTTCCATTCTACTGGGGAGACACCATGCCAACAAATAGCTAGAGAGGATAAATAGAAAATAATTAAGAAACAGAAGACACAGGAATTAAGAAAGAGCTCTTTCCAAAGTCCAGGGGGGTGGTGATGAGGCTTCTCCACACCAGGGTGGGGACAGTGTCAGAGGAGAGAAGGGGACACATTGCAGAGATGTGGCAGAGGTGAAATTACCAAGAGATGTTGGGGCAGGATAAGGAGATTTGAGAATCATGAACCCAGAGACCATAATTCAGTTCATGGGAGCTGATGATGAAGGACTCACGAGCTAGCAAGAGCAAGTGAAGAAAGCCCTCAAGAGTAGTCCAAATGGACATCAAACCTGCCTGTGTTAAATAAAGCACCACCTTTTTGTCATTGGAAGGTCTGGCAAGCCCTTATTCAGCCCATTGTAGACCCAATTCTAATGAGCTTCGAGATGGGGCTCATTAGTTGATAGGACGGTGGAAGCTGTAGAGGAGGTTCTATAGATAGGCAATTAACAGCAGTGAAATGTCAGGATAACCCTGGAGATTCTGTGAGTCAGTCATGGCTCTCCTTCTACCTTCTGTGAACAATTATTCTCAGTAGTTCCTGAAGTTCCTACCCTCAAAGAAGTGGAAATAATAGGGAAGGGAACATGGACATCCCCCCCCCTCTAAATCTGGGAGAAATAAGTGTTTGTGAGGGGAGGAGAGAAGAGTCTGAGTCAATAGGAATATCAAGAGAGAGAATTGTTCCACAACATGTAGTATGAGGGTGTCATCCTGTGACTAATGAAGGTAGGCTAGGCAGGCCCCAACCCCCTCTCCAAATGAGACTTGAATTCCTGCCAGTACAGGTAGCAGGAAGTTGGAGCCAAAAGCTCAACCACTGCTCTCTTCAGAGTAAGAGTGTTGGCTTAGAATTCTTTCTATTTTCTCTCTGAAATATTATTAGTCCAGGGAACAGGAGCTTCAGGTCCAAGCTCACTTCTGATCACTGTTTCAATATTAGGGGAATGATGACTCTATATCTATATCTAGTTCTATATCTAAGGCTTGACTCCTTTCGCACCAATACCAGTTCCACAATTAGCATATATAGTAGATAACCAAGAAATTCATTTTTCCAAACCATAGCAAAGAGAAATCAGAGCAGGTTTATGTAGGAGAATACATACCAGATGACACAGAGTAAAGGAGCTCTCCCATTGGGAGCGAGATAATTCAACTCAACCAAGAGAAATAGTCCTCATCCTCACCTCCTGGGAAATTCCCTAAAAGTCTCTGTGGTAGCAAACTGGGTAGAGAGAGATGACAGAGACTACGAGCTCCTCTGGTGCTGGCTTCTTCCTAGTCTTACTCTACATTTAGCTGCCTATGTGGGTTTGACCTGTTCCATCTTCTCTCTGGAAGCTCCTGAAGAGAATCTGAAGAAGAAGAGGGCAGAGCCCCTCCTCTCCAGCTTATGCCAGCTCCTCCCTGCCCCCCCCATGATGACCTAGGAGGAGAGAGGCACATTCCAGTGGTCTTTGGGACTTGGGTTACCCAAATACGTGGGAAAGCATGGGGATAATGTATCACCAACTGAGCTGAAGTGTGTCTGACATTGCCTAATAACCTCTCCTGGAGATAGAGCAGATTCAGGCTATGGAAGTTTGGGGGTCTTTAGATGGTAAGAGAGGTAGGGGAAGGGAGAAAAGAAAGGCAAGGGTCATTTATGGAGTACCTATGATGTGCCAGGTACTCTGCCTCAGTTTCCTCCTCTGTAAAATGAGGACAACAGTAGCAGCTACCTTGAAGGGTTGTAGTTGTGAGAATCAAGTGACATGACATCTTAACTCTTACAGGACTATAAAAGTGAGAGAGATTGTTGTTTTTAGTTAACTGTGTTCTAGAAGGGCTTAGAACAAAAGCCCCATTTCTCTTCCCTTTGGGGAGCCTACCACTTTCAGACAAGGACATTCACAAGCAGAATCTCACTCCTGAGGTGTCTCCTCAGCTTTGCTCTTGCTTATGCGAAGGTGGGCTGCAGAGTCTCCTTGCCCATCTCCCCATTTGCCATTGGACTACTAACCACTTATTCCACAGCTTCCCAAGGTGAAGTGACTCCTTAAAAAGAAGGTTTCCGTGAGTGTTCCGGAGCCCAGCACCTTGGACCTGTCTCCTCACCCATTAGTAGCTCTGCCCACAGGAAGAGATCTATTCACTTCCTTCTGTGAGCACCCAGAGGCTATTTTACCCAACAAAGTCCTCCTGTTCTTTCTATAGCAGAGAGGGAACTTGGGAAACCCTCAGTTTGGCACAGGGAGTTTGACATTTGCTGGCAGCCAAAGACTGAGCAGCAATTAAGGCCTGCCAGTTGAGCAATGTTTAGAGAGAAGCTAGATTATTCTTTTCTTTTTAGGTTAAATATTTTAAAGTGGAAAGATTTCTTTAAATAAATGCCTCTGAATGAAACCTATGGGGGCAGCTAGGTGACTCAGTGGATAGAGAGTCAGTCTTGGAGATGGGGGGGTATTCCTGAGTCTGAAGCTGATCTCAGACACTTCCTAGCTGTGTGACCCTGGGCAAGTCACTTAACCCCAATTGCCTAGTCCTTACTGCTCTTCTGTCTAGAAACCTATGCTTAGTGTTCATTCTAAGAAAGAAGAGTTTTCACAAATAAATAAATTAATTAAATGAAATCCATATTATCTTGTCTATTGTGCCAGTACTACAAAGCACATCATTTTTTAAAGCTGCAAATGAGTTGCTGAAAAATGGTAATGCTTTGTTTATGGAGGAAAAGGTGTTTTTAAATACTAGGCTGAAGAAGGGAATGGTTTGTATATTAAAGGGATCATTTGAAAGGGCTTAGAAATGGAAATAGGGTGGGCAGGAGTTCCTCCAGAATACGCATCTCCAGAGCAACCTCATTTCCTGGTTGGAAAGGGTTGCTGGACAGGGACACCTGGGCACCTGAGGGCTATAATTCTGACTAGAACCCAAGGAGAACACCAGAGGTAAGAGCAAACTGAATGCTTGGGAGATGCAGCGGGAGAGGAGCCCATTACTCCTGGGGTTGGAATAAGGGAAGGCCACCTGCAGAAGAGAGCACTGGAACTGGCTTTAAGGGAGAGGGAAGATTTCAACAGGAATGCCAGAGAGGTGCAATAGACTGAGAACAAGCAAGGAAAGCCAATCCTCTCCCATCCTATTCCTGTTGCATAGCAATACTCCCTGTTTAGCATAAGGAAAATGGACTGGTGCGATAAGCAAAGATGCCAAGTAAAGGGTCAGGCAAAATTACAAGCTTTAAGGTGCACATTTACAGAATCGACCATGGCTCACTCTAAGTACTGAATTCTTTGTAGATATGGCATCATTGAACTAAGATTCAGATAGAAATTCAGTTGGAAGAGGCCTTAGAGCAAACCTTCCCATAGTCCCCATTCAATGTGAGATAGGAAAGAAATTCTCTAATTTATCACAAACACACACATCAAATTTATAAGGGATGAATTTGTCAAAAGAAAAATTACCTCTCTGTCAAGATCCTTGTACCCCATGGGAGAAGGCACGATCCAGTTTGGGAACCCACAAATGAATCAAGTCCCTCAGAGGGATGAGACTTTCCACCTTCCTAAGGTCACATGTCTCATGAGGGACAAAGTGGTCAGGTTTTGGATGGTGTCCAAAGTATAGTTATTTGTTAATGAACCTAGAAATTCCCGGCTCTCTTTATGGCTCTCCATTTTTACATTAAAGAAGTTCTGTACACGACTTACTATTTGCCATTGCTTTTCATTGCTCAAATGTCCCCTCCTGCAGCGTAGCTTTCCTAGGAAACAGGAGAAGCCTCCTGGAAAGGATCAGTCAGCCTCGTACCTCTCCCATCATCCTTGCCTCCTTCACTGATTCTTCATTTTCTTCTTGATCCCTCAAAGTGGGCACTTTCCAGAAATTGTTCCTCATCCCATTCTCTTCTCTCTATTTCCTCTCTTCACAGGCTCATTCATACTTAGAGCTTCAGCTCTGCAGGTAATTTATCATAACACACATTCAAATGATACCCAAGTCTATATGTTTATTCCCAACTTCACATTTGGGGTTCAGATCTGCCTAGAGAACCCTTCCAGCATCTCAGAATCAACATGTCCAAATTGGAGTTGGTTTTTCTTGGGTTCCCTAGAGATGCTCCCCCTCTATTTCTGTCACCTGTGTTCAAAGCCTTTGATTCTTCCCTCTCCCTCACAAGAAAATCAAGATTTGGTCTTTCTCCTGAATCTCTTATATCTATCTCTCCCTCTCTAAGACCACAGCCACTACCTTTGTGTAGGACATTGAACTGGACTTTTGCAAGAGCTTCCTAGCAATCGCTCTTCTCCCCTCTCTCCATTCTCTCCTTCATACTTTGGCCAGACTTGTTACCCATATACCTATTGGGCCCAAGTATTACTCTCTCTTTCTAGCTGCACAAATTTAATCAGTTGCCCAATTTTTACATTCCTTCCTCCACATGTTTCACATCCTGCTCTTCCTTTACTTTCATGGCCACCCCTGGTTCTTCCGTGGATTACTTTAATAACCTTTGCATTGCTCTGTCTGCCTCAAATCTCTGTCCTTGCCCACCCATCTTTTACCTAGCAAAGAAAGACTCAACCATGAGTCTGACCATGTCATTCCTCCACTTAAGAAATGCCATTGGCTCTGTTATTAGCTATGGAATCAATAAAATGTCCCCTTGGGCAGCTAGGTGGCTCATTGGATAGAGAGCCAGGCTTAGAGATAGAAGATTTTGATTCAAATCTGGCCTCAAACACTTCCTAGCTGTGTGACCCTGGGCAAGTCACTTAACCCATATTGCCTAGCCTTCACCCCTCTTCTGCCTTGGAAACAATACTGAGGCAGATGGTACGGGTTTAAAAAAAAAAGGAGCTCCCCTGTTTGCCTGATAAAGCCCTCCCAACTTGGCCCTTTCCTCCCTTTCCAGACTTGTTACACATTAACTCTCCTTCATGTACTCCATCATCTGAGCAAACATGCCTTTGGGCCATTTTTCAGATGTAGAAGTCCATCTCACTTGGAATGAATGCACTCCCTCCTCACCTCTGCCTCTAGGAATGGTGGGCTTCCTCCAACACTCAGCTCAGTTATTTGGTATCTATTCTATATATCACTATGTTGCCTTTTCTCTCTATTATAGTTTCCTTGTGGGTGAAGACTGTTTCAATTTTGTCCTTCTATCCCAAAGTGCCTAACACAGTGCCTGGCAATTCAGACATGCTCGTTGATTGATGGCTAGATCTGCCTTTTTTTAAGACCATACTGGCTCATGCCCAGGCTCCATTTTCTTTTTTGGTCATTGTCCCTGTTGTGGGATCCAGACCAAGAAGGGAGCCCAGGGAGCAGGCTAGGACTGGCTCAGGAGAGCCCATTGTTAAATTTTCAGTGTGAGTATTTGTACCTCAATAATTGGCCACTGAACCAGAGCTCAATTTATTGTCTTGATGATTCTCTAGATTTAACAAAGTATTAATTATGCTGATTAATCTTAAAAGTGTGTGTATCCATTTGTCCCCAAGATCTCCACTGTTAAACATTGACTAGCAACCCCCTGTATTGCCCTGTAAACATTATGTAAGCTAGGTGAGAGGACAGTAGAAAGTTCAAGGAATAAAGTGATCACTAGCCCGGAGGTGTGTTGGCTGGTGACTGTAGGCCCCCAACAGTGGCAACAACAATGACAGTGACAATAAAAACTGACATTTATGTTACACTCTACAATTGCAAAGTGCTTTATATATATTATGTTCTTTGAGCCTCATATAACCCTTGATCCAAACCAAGGGTAACGTAGCTTATATATTTATATATATGGAAATCTAGGCACCATCTTTGTCAAAATGAATAAATAAAGCTCCATAAGACATTTAGGTTGGCAGCTTTGATAACTGCTCAGCCTCTGGAGAAGTGAGAGAATAAAAAATGGAGAAGAAAAGTTGAATGGCTGAGGGCTGAGAATTAATCCTAATCCTCTGTCTAATTCTGTAAGTATGGAGGAATCCTTCTGTCTCTCTGGGCCTCAGTTCCCTTGTCTATAAAAGAAGGCAGTTGGACTACAGCTTCTCTGCCTCCTACATTCTACAATTCTAAAGGGACTAACAACTATACAGGGGTCTGGGTGGTGCAGATTGAGGCACCCTTTCCCCCTGCCCTGCAGAACTCTCCCAATTCACGCAGGAGAGAGAAGGCCAAGGCCAGAGATGTTCTTGGGTAGAATGAATCTAGTTCACTTGAGTTTTCATACAGTTTTCCAGAAAAGAAAATGAATAAGAAATCTTGGGAGTCACTTATGTCATCTCATTGTACATTGGAGCACATTTTCCTTTATTTAGGGAAATGTAATGCTTTCTATTAAAATTTAAAACTATTCTTTAAGGCTATTAGTTTCAAAGAATATAGTTTTAAAGAATATTTCTATCACAATTTAAGACTAAGTATTCTAAATTTTAAACTACAGAATATTTCACATTATTTACGGCATCTAATGGGTTTGTGCTTCTCCCACACATTTCTATTTTGGAGTGGATCCTTAATCTCATTGATATGGGTTTCCCTCACTCCACCCCATCTTACCTGGGAGGTCAATCGACTCAGTGGAGTAGGGAAAGAATTCCCATCATAGGAGACAGTCAGAGAAAATGCCTGGCAGGGGAGAGATATGTATTGTCTTAACTGTAGAACAGCCTGGACGTCAGTGCCACTGGATGGAAGAGAATGTATGAGGGAATAAAGTGTGAGAAGACTGGAAAGGTAGGAGAGGGCCACGGTATGAAGGCTTTGAGTGCCAAAAAGATCTTTAAAAAAAAAAACCTTACCCTTAGAATCAATATTGTATAGTGGTTCCAGGGCAGAAAAGTAGTAAGGACTAGGCTAAGGAAGTATTTGAGGCCAGATTTTAACCGTGGACTTCCCATCTCTATTCACTGGTCCTCCTAGGTGCCCATTTTGTATTTCCTCCTGTAGGCAATAGGAAACCATTCTAGTTTATTGAGTAGCGGGGAGATGGACATCTGGGTGGGGATCACAGGATTAGTCTTGAGCTGTAGGAAAACCACTTTAGTGGTTGAATGGAGGATGGATTGGAATGCGGAGAGATGTGAAGCAGGCAGCTGCAGGAGTCCAGACCTGATGGGGATGAGGGTCTGCCCAGGGTGAGGGCAATGTCAGAGAGATGTCCCAGGACTTGACAACAGATTGTAGCTTGGGGAGGGGGAGAAAGAGGAATTGGGGGACTCCAGGGTGTCAAGTCTGAGCGGAGGGTTTAGGGAAAGATCATGAGTGCTGTTTTGGACCTAATCAGTTTAAGATGTTTGCTGAACATCCAGCTAAAGAGGTCCATTAGGCGGCTGTGGAGTATGTCAGGTTGGAGAGGGCTGGAAAGTCAAGGAGAAAGAGGGCTGAGAAAAGCCTTTGGGTTTAGAGAGAGCAGAGTAGGTCCAATGATCCCGTCAAAAGCCAGACTGTAAGGGGTTAAGAAGAAAGTGACAGGAGAGAAAGCATTGCTTGGTGTGGTGGTCCTCCACAAACTACCGCCTTTTGGGTCATCTTGGATTCCACAGGGATGGTCTTACAGGATCCCCCAGAAAAGCCGAGTTTGGATGGGTGGTATCCAAATATAGGGCAGCACTAGCAGCAGTGCGAGAAGCAGCGCCTTTGGAGAACTCCAAGAAGGATGGGAAGACTTTGAGGAAACAATGCAGAGCATGAGTACAGCGTGATGGACATGGAAACAGTAACAGGAAAGCAAGAAACAATGTTGTCCTCCTGGTGGGCCCTTCTCTGCTGCTTACTGGGAAGGATGAGGCTGGGGAGCTGTTCGCCATCAGGAGTCCTGAGAAGCCACAGGGAAGCTGACTAGGTGCCCACATCTAGTCTGGTCCCAGTTTGGTGGGCCCCTGGGTGGAGAGGGCGGGGGAGGAGCCACCAGGAGACCTGAGGAGGGGGCTAGATGGAAAATGAAGCAGATCAAGGCTTCCAGGACCCGCCCCAGGGGCTCCTGTACTGCTAGCCTGGGAACCATAGAAAGACTAAATGTGAAATTTTAATGACCAAACTTGTCTCTAATAATAACACTGAAGAATGCCCCTTGCTTCTTCAAAGACCAGAGAGGGAGGGCTTTGCAGTGAGGAACAAAGCATATGTTGTTCTTCCTGGTAAATTTATTGGGCCTTTTGCTGAATTGCTTCACTACCACCACCCCTTTTTTATTCTTTGTTGTAAGGGATGACTCCTTGGAGAGAGGAAGCAATGGGATATATTTGGGAAATAAAGATGATAGAAAAACAATAAGCATTTAAGTGCCTACTTTGTGCTGGGTGTCATTGTGCTAAGTAAGCGTTGGGGATAAAAATACAAAAAGAAGGAGAGTCCTTGCCCTCCAGAAGCTTATAATCTATGGGGGAGACCCACACAAAAAGAAGCTAGAGTGGGGGAGGCTAGAGAAGGTGGTCCTGATAGGCCCATCTCAAAGGAAATGAGGAGATGGCTGTCCTGGAAGCCCTCTTTCAATGGAGGCTTTGGGGGGTCTTTTGCTCACTCCTCCAGGCACAGTACGAGTTCCCAGCCGTGCATCAATCAGGCTTTTGGTGTGATGAGTTTCCTGATGATGAGGGTCCTCCTGGCTATGATCCTGCTAGAGTCCATGCTTTCAGGCCTGGGCTGCCTTTACCTGTGCCCTTGGGGTAGCTTTGATTCAGTTACTTTCCTGACACCAGCTTTTCAAGGGTCATTCTGTTTCTTGGTACAGCAAGACTGTATTTGGGTCTGAGATGTGGGATTGTAAATGTGTGCTAATCCTGCTGGTGATTATGGAGCCACAATATCATAGACACCCTGTCAAACCTGGTCTACTTTCCATCCTCTTGTAGCCTTCCTTTCAGGTTTACCCATGAATGCTTTGGACAATAGATGACTTCATTGGGTTTCCTGCCAAACCTTTTTCACACTTGTTTTCCTCTCTATTATTTTTGTTGTCTAATGAGATAATACTGATAGATAGTGTGAGCCAGAATCACAAATAGGCTTGGGAAAAAGTCACTTGTTGGGGAGGGAGGGGCAGCATTGGTAAATTTCTGTTAACACTGGCTAAAATGGCACCTGGTAGCATTATAGCAGCATTGTCAGAGTGCAAAGCCTGCGAATTTCAAAATAATGCTATTATATAAGCTTGAAGCTGCCGTTTGGGATTGTTTCATGTTAAATTTGTACTTTGTTGGGTTTGTGGTTTTCAGGGAGTTAATGGTGATTTCACATAAGAATAGAATTGAGCAGCTGCAGGAAAACTTCAGACAGAAGATGCTGAGTGATGAGAACTGGAGGGAGAAGGTAACAACAATAATAATAACACACTTCTCAGTGGCTCATGATTTGTATATTTCCCTGACTTCATTCATTTGTCAGGAAGTTGGACCCATTGCCAAATTGCATTGAGCCTACTGACTCTTTGAATCCCTTCCTGAGATTCCCTTCTCCAAGCATACTTACAATATTTTCCCCACAATATAAGGAAACACACTGGGAAAACATTATGATCAGAAAAACCTCTTGAATCTTTGTAAAGTGAATCTATTATATGATTCTTTAGGGGGGGAATCATTGTTTTGTTTACTATTATATAAGCACTTTATTTGGATCCCATAAAATGGAAATTAGACTAAGTCATGAGCCATATCCTTTAACAGAAAGAAATTTGGGTTCGATTCGGAAAAAAAAGATCCACCTCCAGAAAAAGAACTGTTGGAGTCAGAATGCAGATGAAAACATAAGCTTTTTCAGTTGTTATTTGGGTTTATGCTTTGGAGTTTGGGTTTTATAATATTAAACACTTACAAAAATGAACAATATGGAAAACATAAAATAAGTAAAAGTAAAATTGGGGAAAAAGCACTTAAATACTTTTGATTTGAAAATATGTTAACATCTGAAAAGAGGAAATGACAATACAAATGGTACCTTTGAGAGAAAAGTCTATGATAAATTGAAAAATAAGTTGCATTTTTCAGAAATCTTACTGGTTTAGGTCAAGCACTTTTCCTAGTGGATAATGGATAGTGGATAAAAATGGATAATAACTTTCAGATTCTTATGTAGAAAATGGTTCTTACAGCATAGAAATCATTTATAAAATACTTCTACAACTCTCTTCCATCCAATAACTTGTATGCAATTCATTGTTATAAATTTCACTTTATCTTATTCAGTTTTCCATGTTGACTGAACACCTCATTGTCTTTCCATTCCCACAATATTAGTGGGATCTTTTGGGTACCAACCATATGTATATGTCATTATCGTTGAACTTAGACTTTACATAAAGAAATGAGATCACTAATAAACTCATATTCGGGAAATATATATACACATATGTATGCATATCATACACACACACACATATATGTAAACCTGGCCTCAGACAAATAATAGCTGTGTGACCCAGGGAAAGTCAATTAACCTCTTTTATCTTCAATTTGCCCATCTGTAAAATCAGGATCCCTTTTCCCAAGATTGTTGTGCAGAGAAAATGAGATATTTGTAAAAAGCTTTGTGAACCTTAAAGTGCTTTATAAATGCTAGCTGTCACCATCATTGCTGCTGTTGTGATTGTTATTTGTCTGGTAAATGCATCTCCCCCTCTCCAGGTCTGAAAATGTAGGTCCCTTTTGGCATTTGAAGCTCTTAATCATCCTGCTCTTAGTCAGGAGGGGAGTGGACATTTCATCTTCATTCTTTGGGATTTGGAAATGTTACCAAGCTGTTTTTCTCTTCTTTGGCTATCTTGACATTGCTCATTCCTGCTTGCCTTGATCTGTAGCAGTTCCTAAAGATTTCCCAAGTTTCCTTCACCTTTTTCTTGGCCCAATAATATTCAATGACATCCTTTTTTTGGGCTGCAATTGGTTGAGCAGGATATTCTCTACTAGGTCACCCCCTCAATTTTCAAAATGTGACTACCCCCAAATGGCTGCAATTAATGTTTGTTTGGGATTTTTTACCCATAGATTCTTTTTGACATTCCTTCATTTTGGGGGTTGGGGGATTTGCCACTGTACAGTAAAGCTGGGTCAAAGATAATGCAGATCATAGCTCCAAATCATTTTCCAGAATAACCAATAGGGCACCTCTTTTCCCACAGCTCCTCTAACTTTATCACTTTTCTCCTTTGTCATCTTCACCAGTCGGATAGATTTGAGGTGAAACCTCAAAGTTGCTTTAATTTTTAATTTCTCTAATAATTAGGGATTTAGAGCATTTTCTCCTATTATTGTTGATAGCTTGTATTTCTTCCTTTAAAAATCTCCTGTTATCCTTTGAACATTTATCTATTGGGGAACCTGACTCTTAGTGTGATAGATGTAAATATGCTCATTATATATCTAAGATATAAGACCTTTATCAGAGAAACCTGTTGCAAAGATTTCTTTTCCCCAGTTATTGGTTTCCCTTTTCATTTTTACTCTATTAGATTGGATTGTGTAACCCCTTTTTAATTTTATGTAATTAATTAACTTGTGTTATCCCTAACATTTGTTTCATTGTGAGCCTCTTCTACAACCCATAAACTGAAAGAGAGCACCTTCCTTTTTTCTCTCATTTGCTTATGACTTGATCTTTTCTATCTAGATCATGGTGCTGTTCAGAACTAGCTCATATTTCCAGACAGTCTGAAGAGTTGAGTTAACCCTAGTTTCTGCCAGAATACAACTAGCAAATTGTCATTCACAGTTTTCATTCACTCAAAAGTTCTTCATTCAATCACTGGGGTTTGGAAGGGATGCTACTGTGTTTATTGCATCTGGGTTTTGTTTAACTAATGGATTCTTGATTAGCCTATCTTTTATTTTATTATTATTTAATGAGTACAAAATAGTTTGCATTACTGCTTTGTAGTAGCATTTAAGGTCTGGTTCTACTGACTTCTCTTCCATCCCACTTTTTTTGTGATTATCCTTGAGATTCTTGACTTTTTGTTCCGTCATATAAATTTCATTATTTTTTCCTACCACTGTAAAATGTTATTTGGGGAATTTGTTTGGGACAGCACTGAATAAGTAAATTAACTTGGGAAGTATTGTAATTTGTATTATATTAGCTCAACCCATCCATGAACAGTTAATGTTCTTCCAGTTATTTCCTTATTTAACTTAAAAAAAACCACTTTAATATGCAATTTAAACAGTGGCATGCTAACCCATGTTTAACATCCAGTTCCCTAAAAAGAATGTAAGAAAGACACATTTTGAAGTTTAATTTTCATTATTAACATCTTCCCCATCACTTCCTTAAGTCTAGAAATCAATAAAAGTCATGTCCTGATTTATAGCATTTGTCCATTTCTATGCTATAAATGTTCACTCTGAAAATTTAATAATTGTTTTTTGTGAGCTGGTCTGAGCAGCCTCTAGTACACCACTAAGTCCAGAAGTATTTTATAGATTTAGAACATCTCAGAGTTTGAAGGAAACTGGAAGACCACCTAGCTCAATATGTTCCTGAAGAGGAGTCTCCTTCATTAGGTCTCTGATGAGGAATCATTCAGGCTCTGTTTATAGAACCTCTGAACAGGAATCCCAGTAATCCCATAGGCAGGCCACTCTGCTTTGGGACAGTTTTGATGAGGGACACATATCATTATCATGATGCTAGAAACTATGGGATACAAAAGTACAAAATTCAGAACTTGCCCACAGGGCTCTTCTCTTTGGGGAGACAATGAATGAGCAGCATATCAAGAAACAGGAAGTATTTCTATGTGTCTGCAGGAGATGCAACTGTAATAGTAATATTGCCTTGGATAGTGCCCACCAAGACCAGGAAATTGTTCATTGGGTGATACAAAGAAAGGAGATCTCCAGGAGTGAGTGAGTGAATGAAGATCTGGAAGGGTCAAGAGAGGCTTCTTGGAGCAGCCATGATTAGAGTTTAGACCCTGAAGCTTAGGAAAGATATGTAGCCACCAAGAATAAAATCTGGAATATATAAAGGACAATCGATCCTACTAATCCGTCAAAAACTAGATTCTCATACATCAGAGTCACTGAATCTGTGACTTTACTGGTATAGGAACTCCCAGGTGAAGAAATACACTCTATCAATACAGGTCTGTACCTTTTCCAAAATTTACATAGTCTTAGATGCCTAAGAATTGAGAGGCTCGGTACCTTGCTCAGAGTCACACAGCCATATTTTGGCTGTGGTGGAACCTAGATCAGGGATGTCTACATCTGTGTTCAGATGCCCTCTTATACCAAGGAATGTTAAAAATATGCCCTAGATCAGGTTTCCTATTAATACAATTCTTCATCTTTAAATGGATATATAAAGTTTTAATGCTCGAAGTAAGAAATGATGACTGATTCATAGGTGTCCAGGCCACTTTTAGCTGGAATTATAGTGCAGGAAGTAATTTAGTTCAGTTGGACAAATACATGTTAGTCACTACTCCAGGCAGCATGGGATAATTGGCTTGATTAGTAGAGTCATAATTATGTAACCTGCACTAATACAGAGCTTTATAGTTTGCAGAACTCTTTCCAGAAGTTATTTATACCTTTAAATCCTTACAAAATAATCCATACTCAAGAAAATTATGGGTAGCCCGAGGGATTTAACCAGGGGGAGATGATTTAGAGGGCACTTCAAGAAATAGCCACAATGTGAGCAGAGACCTGAGTTTGTATCACATTCAACAATGTAGAATCATCTATGTTGGCTGGAGCAAAGGGGGCATTTAGCAGGGTATTGGGAAGTAAGGCTGGAAATACAGGTGGGGTGATGAAGGGGGAGTCTCGAATGCAGAGCTGAGGTGATGGGACATAGTTGGAGAAACCATAGAAGTTTTTGATCAGGGGTATCATCTGTTGTTCACAGTAATGCCTCAGGAAGAGTAATCTAGCAGCTGTGGAGAGGATAAGTTAAGAGTCAGTAGGGGGAATGAAAAGACAGGATGGATGTTAGAGGCATTTCCAAAGGGGTTCAGCCCTCTATGCTCCAAGCAAGCAATTCACTGGCCTTTTCATACTTAAAGACAAAAAAAACAAGGACAATATTGATGTAGATACAATTTAATTCTTAGGTACTCATCATCCAAATGATGCCACTTTTAAAAAAATATCTCTCTAGCCATGATATCAGCAGATCTTGAGTCTACATCCAAATAAATTAACAAATGAATTATATACATAAACCAGTAACTACATATTATGGAGGGATGGAAAACTCATAGATGTAGAGACAAAGGAAGGTTCAGGAGTCATCTTGGCCAACCCCTTGATTTTATTTGTTTTAATCAGCTGACACCTGCTTTCTCACTCTCCTTGCCCATTAGAATACAAGAAAACAAAAAATCATCACATATATATGGAGTCAGATCAAAACAA
This sequence comes from Monodelphis domestica, assembly GCF_027887165.1. NCBI lineage: Eukaryota > Metazoa > Chordata > Mammalia > Didelphimorphia > Didelphidae > Monodelphis > Monodelphis domestica. Next base: position 18,149,968 of record NC_077234.1, read on the forward strand.
ATTTCTGTATTGACTGTGTTATTAAAAAAAAGGTTGTCTTAGTCTGCCTTCTGAATCCTTCATCTCTCAGGAAATGGATAACATATTTCCTCATTAGTCCTCTGGAATCCTGGTTAGTCATCATGTTTATAAGAGTTTAGCACAATAATATCCCATCACATTTATTTATCATGACTTGTCCAACTGTTCCCCAGTATATGACCACCTCCTCAGACTCACATTCTTTGCCACCTCAGAAAGAGATTTAGGTATTTTTTTTGATATCCTTAGACTTTGTTTTGCTTAGCACTAATCCCTCCTTTAATCTACACCCCCCCCCATTCCCAATCCCCTTCCTGCTGAGTGAAATTTACTTCTGTACTGATGTAATTTGGGGGGACTCTCACTCCTTAGATGGAGAAATGAGGGTTGAAGGCAGTGAGGAAAGGGTTGATGAAAATGGCTTCCCTCACTACTCCCTCCTGGAGTCCCTGACTTACTTGAGGGAGTCAAAATGGAGATCTCCCCTCAGTGAAGGCTTGCCCCTTGGTGGCTGTGTCGACCCTGAAGGATGGCAGGAAAGTCTTCTCTACAAGGAGAGGTATGAGGGACCTCAGTCCAGATATGCACTGCTTTGGGGCACTCACAAGCCCCCCCCCCCATTTCTTCTTGAAAGCTGACAGCAAGATGGCGTTTGCTAATCAGCTTACTCGCTAGTTGTAAATAAACGAGATTGAATTTGCTATCTGACTGCCTATTTGATTTAATTGTTGATTGGGGCAAAAGGTCAAGGTTAGAGGGGTTCTGGTTGCCCTAAATCTCTTTCTAAGTAAAACTAATTACTGAAGTACAAAGCTTTTTCCATACCCAAGGGAGAGGTAGAATAGGGGAGAGATTTTAGTTCTGTATCTCAAATGCTCATGGAAATGAAAGTCTTTGAAGAAATTAGGTTTCTTGATAGGAACCAAGGATGTTTAAAGAGGAACCCTCAATATTAGGATTTCTATCAATGACAGAAATCTCCACAGGTGTCTTGAATGGCCCTGAGAAACAGCTCCTCCTTTTACTTCCTTCTGTGTCTTTGCACTTAAGACCCTCCTCCTCAGGAGAATTTCCCAGAAGTCCTTGTTCAGTTCCCAACTGTTGTTCTTGCCTCATGCAACTGTGGATTCTCAACATTCCACTCACCCCCAACAGTTCTCTTTTCTACTCCCCATCATTACACCAAACTCTATATGTGTATTCTTCCTTCTTTTAATCAGTTCAAATGAGAGCGAGATTCAAAAGTCAGCCACTCTTATCCTCTTGCTCCTTGTTTGTATAGATGTCTACTTGTGTACCTTAATCATTTGAGATAATTTCCCCTAAACTTCTTCTCCTCCCTCCAATGTTTTCCTCTTTGTCTCTCTTTCTTAAGATCATTGAGACATAAGAGATTCACTCCATACTTTTCTAATTGGGTTCCCTCAATGGAGCCTGACAATGGTAGGGTCCAGAGGTAGATCATATATGTCATCTCTCCATATTTGAATGTGAAAAATTAATCTTCATTTAGTCCTTTATCATTGTTCATTCATGTGATCCTAGCTCTAACTGTTTGTATGTTTCTTTTCACATCTGTTTGTACTTCAGTGTTTCTCTGCAATTCTGGTCTTTTCATCAGGAACACTTGGAATTCCTATCTTTCATTGAAAATACACATTTTTTCCTGTATTATTACATTCAGCTTTGTAAGTCCACACTTTTTAGCCTTTTAGAATATTAAATTCCAAGTTCTCTGATCCTTTATAGGAGTAGCTGCTGAATCATGTATGATCCTAGCTTTGGCTCCTCTGGCTTGAATTCTTTCTTTCTGGAAGCTTTGGATTTTGACTATCATATTCCTGAGAATTTTCATTTGTTCTCTCTTCCCCCCCTCCCCCCCAGGAGATGACTGGTGGATTTCTAGTTCTTTTTTTTTAAACCCTTACCTTCTGTCTTAGAATCAATACTAGCTATTGGTTCCAAGGCAGAAGAGTGGTAAGGGCTAGGCAATGGGGGTCAAGTGACGCCCCACACAGCTAGGAAGTGTCTGAGGACAAATTTGAACCCAGGACCTCCCATATCTGGGTCTGGTGACCTCTAGTTCTAAGAGACTTGGGAGTTTTCTTTTTTTAAGAAATCTTGAAATAGGATGTCTAGGTTTTTGTTTTGGTCATGGCATTAGCTATTCTAATAATAATTAAATTTGTTCACATCTATTGACTTTTCAGATTTTTTGCTCTGAGATAATGTCATATTTTCTTCTGGTTTTTTTCAGCCTTTTGGTTTTGTTTTAATATTTCTTGTTGTCTTCTGAAGTTGTTGGCTTCTATTTGGTCCATTCAAATTTTCAGAATTTGTTACTCGGACAGGTTTCATTCTTTTTATACCAAGCTGTTAATTCCCTTTCCAGTTTTTATTCCCATTGCTCATATTTCCTTTCTAATTTTTCCTCACAGGTTCTTCTCATTCATTTATAAAAAAACACTTTTTAAACTCTTGATTCATCTCTTTCTGGAATGCTAACTTAGAATTTGTCTCCAAGCTCTGTTCTCTGGAGCAATGTTCATAAATATTTTGGAGTTATTCTCATTTGTAATCATATATTGAGCATCCCTGTCATCACTAAAGCTCATTATGATGGGGTTCTTTTTTTGTTTGCTCATTCTTCCAGCCTCTGACTTTGGATTTTGTGTGAGGATATGACTCAACCATGCAAACAACCTATTATTTGATAACTTAATTTCTTTAAAAGTTCTTTTTTAATGACATTATTAGCATCACTATAGTATCTCCTCATTGGTCCTAGTTCTACCTTCTGGCATAGTCTAATGCAAAATAAGACTAATCCTAATATTTGAATATCTAAAAGAAAATAAAATGGTAAAATAGAAAGAAATATACTGACTATGGAAAAGAAGTCCTGGGTTCAGATCTTGCTTCTGACCTGGGCAGGTCACTTGTCCTCAGTGGTCTTCAGTTTCCTCATTTATAAAATGAGGGAGTTGGACTCACCATTTTCTAAGGTTCTCCCCACCTCTAGATCTATGGTCTCTGTTCACAGTAGCTCTTGTCTTCAGACTAAAAACACCCTCAGTTCTTTTAACCATTTTTCTTCTGATGGCAAGATCCTTTCTGGTCTTCATTGTTCCCCTCATGGGATGCTCTGCCTACTTTATTGGTGCTACTCTTAAAATGTGGTGCTCCAAAATTGAACACAGTCCTCTAGGCACAGTCTGACTAATATCTGGCACTTCATTCAGATCACAGAATATGGAATCACAGGACCTGAGTTCAACTTCTGCTACCGCCTAGCTCTATGATCCTGACAAATGAGAGTCTTAGACTAGATGGCCTCGTAAGCACCGGCTCTAACAATCTAGGATATAGTTTTTCTTTTCACTGTTCAATAGACAATGAAATAGGTATCAGTAATTTCTATGTACTTGTTTTGCTATGAAAATGAGTATCTCTCTGTGTGTACGTTTGTGAAACTCTACCTTCCAGCTTGAATCTGAACTTAATAAAGAGCGACTCCGACATGCAGCAGAGTGCCAGGAGCTAACTCTTCGGATAAAGGAAGAAGCCAAACTGGAACTTGCCATTGAAAAGGAAAAACACCAAGAAATAATAAAACAGTATCAGAGAGAACAAGAGAAGCTTCAGAAGAAGGTTTGTGGCACAGAGGTTGGACACTGGCTAGGGAGATGGGAACAGGCACCTCTTACCTGCTGGCAGAGCTCTGGACCACTTGAGTTGCATGCCCAAGTGATAGAGCTGACAGCCAAGCTCTACTGAGATGTAGATGCTGGAGGGAAATAAGAGAGGGGTAGAGTGAGGAACACCTCAACCTGGCCTTCGGGACCCTATTTTCACTGAATTGGGGCATTCCCAAAGATAAGAGCAGGACAGGAGTAAGACCTTGAATAGCCAGGGAGGAAAGGTTAGTGTAGGAGCATAAATGTGACCTGCAACCTTAAGCAGATTAGTATTGCCATTCTTAAATTACGTTTAGTCTAATTAACCACGCCAAAGAAGAGCACAAATGGAGAACGAGCATAGACTGATTAGAGCCATAACTATATTCTGATCAAACTTTAGCCAGACACTTTATGGTACCTATTGTAATCGACAGAGGGCGTGGGCATAATTAGAAATTATCTCTATTTATTTATAAGTTATTAATAATCTATAATTAAAAATACTAGCCATAGTTTCACATTTTTAAATGTGAATTTCACTTTAGAAACAAATTTTGCCTGAACAATTAATCCACAGAAATGTTTCTTAAAATGTTCTTTGAGGACCACTAATTATCCACAGGGAAGCTGGGTGGCACAGTGGATAGAGTGTGGGTCTGGAGTCAAGAAGAACTGAGTTCAAATCTAGCCTCAGGCACTTACTAGCTATATGACCCTGGGTAAGTCCCTTAACACTGTTTCCCTTCATTTCCTCATCTTTCAAATGAGCTGGAGATAGAAATAGCAAAGAACTGTAAAAATTTAAATTAGTCTCTAGTAATAAAAATATTATATTTTATGAGATTTATTAAGGATTATTAGAAATCAAGGAATAAAGGAAATACAAAATAATAAAACAGAAAAGAGAAAGAGAAAAAGAAAGAGAAAGAAAGAAATTATAATTTGCTTTTTTTACCATCAAAATAATATCATGAATTAGTTCATCTAAACTTATTACAAGCAATTGATTGTCATCCAGCTTTTTGAGCCTTTGTCCTAACATGTGCTCTCCCTTCTAGATAAACGACTTAATAGACAATGCTACCCATGATCTGAGGAGGGAAGTGGCCCTTCTAGAGAAGAAGCTCCAGGAAACCCAGATGCAGTTTTCTGAAAAAGTGGCAGTGAAAGAAGCAGAAATCCAAGGCCTTAAAGCTTTGGTGATGGATTTTGAATCCCGCCTGAGGAAGGAGATGAACAATAATGACTCCATTTCAGAGGATTTGAGGAAGGAGATAAAACAGAAATCAGATGAATTAGAAAAAATCACCCAGGAGCATACCCAGCTCATGCAGCAGTTTAATCAGGCCCAGGAAGAGGTAGGAATGAGTTGGATGGATAGCATGATTGGTGTAATGGATGTAAGATGTACAGGGAAAGGAGGTCTGGGCCAGAGAGTCCCAGCTCTGCCTCCAACTCCAGCTATGGCACCTTGAATGTCTCATTGCCCCTCTCTGCCCCTCACTCCCCTCTTCTAGGAGAGGGAGGTTATAGTTAGAGAATATCCATACTACCTTCCATTTCTATGGTCTTCTGACTCTAGATTGTTACTCAATTGCATCTTATCAGCTAAAACTCTGAGTCGAAGCATCTTTGAATTTTTTGACCCAATTACATATTGGCAACTAAATTTCTGCTGGAGGAATTACCATCTATGACAGATGATGACCTCCTATTTTCATTCCAAATATGCTTTTGCCATTTGTACTTTCTTTTCTGTTAGTAGTGAAGCTTCCTACAACCTGAACTGTTAAGGAATTCGCTTTTTGTCTGGGTTTCTTGCCTTACATGTTTTTCACTATTTTGGCCATCTTTACCTTCTGGTTTGGCCAACTGAATACTTAAATATGAAAAGGTGTAGTTTCTTCCACAATATAAAGTTCTCATGATGTTGGATTTCTAAGATGTGCAAAATATTGGCTAGTTCCTAAGTACTTTAATCATGAAGACATTTGGAAAACTGGATCCTATCAAAGAAAGGCAGGATAACTGAGAAAGGATGGAAGCAGTGGGTGAAGAGTGATTGGATGGAAGGTGTATGTTTTTTCCCAAGTATACTGGACAGTAGTGATCAGGAATGCATTTACAGGAAATTAAGAAAAGACATCAGTCAAATAAATAAAGACATCCACAAACATGATGGGACACATGAAAATGTTCTAAAGTAAGGTGTAGGATTCCAAGTATAATATAATATCAATAAGGAAAGGAAGAAGTAAGTCTGGGCTAAGAATCAGAAGACCTGGTCTCTAGTTCAGATCCTACTTCTGATAAATAACTTCAGCTCTGTGGGCCTCATTTTCCTCATCTGTAAAATGGGTTAACAGCCCCTGTCCTTTGCCTTCCCATGGCATTAGGAGCCTCATATGAGTTTCACCTACATGAGGATGAGGGAGAGGAGTAAATCAGTGGAACCTAGGAGATGAAGGCCCATAAGATGTGCCAAAGGCATCAGCTCTGAGCAGGAGTACCAGGGGACCTCTGGGACTCTGGATGAGCCCAGCTCTGGACTTGTTAGTCCAGTCTTCAGACAAGGGGGTGGTGAAGACCAGCCTTCAGCTGTGAACAAGGGAGGTAGGAAGAGGCTGGTGACTAGCAAGAAGTGGATATCAATGCCTTCTCTGTTTTTGCCTTTGGTACGGGCTACAAGAGAAGATGGAAGAAGGGAAGTCTGAGGTGGGCTCTGGGGAGAGAGACAGGAGGACAGCCGAAGACCCCTGCCAGGGAGGATTCTTTGGGAAAGCAGCTTTCTAGAAAGGGTCTATAGGGCCCGGTTTCCACTTATCTAGTCACTTGAGTTGAAGTTAAGGGACATATTTGCAGTGGCCTAAATCACTGGGGCTAAGGGGGCATCTCTGCTTCAGACCAGCAAAGGAATCGTATTTCTTTTAGTCTCTGTTCCACTTGGGCAGCAGTGATTGGGGAAGGAGACTTAAAGCTGGTTTTTCTGCTGGTTTTTAAGCAATCCCCTGGTTTGGAGTTTGGACTGAAGAGGGGGCATAAATGTGAACTAGAATTAGGGCAAGGATGAGGGGGATGAACTGCACCAGCTGCTTTTCATTGAAAGGTAGAGAAAGGGAACAGCTAAGCTCTAGATCTTGGGATCCCAGTGTGTAAGCCAGAAATGCATTTCAAAGGTGTAACAGGGAGCCTTTCCTCATGCCAAAGGAGGCTGCGGGTAACCTCCCAGGAGAAGGAAGATTTTCCCTGACAGCAGCTTAGGGGTGTGGACAGATGAGCTAGCTTTCAGACACCTGGAACCACCTGACCTGCGAGCATCGACCCAGAGGAGTCTGGAGAGAGGAGGAAGCTCCAGAAAGAAATGGAAAAAGCACAGAAATCCTGAAGGTGAAGGGAGGGAAGGCAAAGGCAAAGAGGTTCCAGAGAAGGGAGCAGAGAGGTGCCCATGATGCTCGCTGAAGGAAGGAGAGGGGATAGACTGGATCCAGACTGATGGAGAAGCAAGCGGAGCGTTTACTGGAGGGCAGGTTGGAGAGAGGATGAGACATTTGTAGTTACAATTCAAACCCTCCTCTTAGGCAATTTATTCTCTCTTGGGCTATTATTATCTCTGGATGAAAGGGAAAGAGAGACAGCTCCAAGGAAGTCTTACAGGACTAATTAAAGGAACAATAAATAAAGGTAAAGACTAAATAGGAAATGGCTCAAGGAAATACAACAGCTCCAGTCATCTGAAGAAAAGAAAAGGCAGGGAAGTCTGAATAGGCATACCTATACATATATAGACAGATATACAAGCACATGTATGTATGCAGGTATAGAGAGAGAGGTATGCATTTATGTATACATTGCTCTATAGGAAAAAAGGGAAATAGAATCATGCCAAAGAATAAGAGCTCACATTCATGTAGGATTCCATCTCTTTAGGAGAAGCACCATGTTGGAGTTGATAGAGACCCAGCTGATGTGGGAGTCTAGAAACTCCTGTCCCACCCTGGCTGTGTGACCCTGGGCAAGTCACTGCCTCTCTACACTCCAGGCAGCCAAGGTGCCAAGAAGGTGGCTTACCCTTAGTGGGGAATCCCCTACAGCTTAGACCCATCCTATCGAAAATGGCCTGGCATAGACCATCCATTGGGTTCTCCTAGCCATTCAGCCAGGTGTGGGCAGGAGAGGGGAGTGTTCTTTTCAGTATGCTACAGCTGAGAATGTCAATGCTAAGGCAGTTTAGCTTATATGACTTGCCTAGAGTCATGGAGAGGCAGTGTTTGAACCCTTAACTTCCTAACGGCAAGCCCTTTGCTGTGCCTCCCGTGAATTATGTGGAGTCCCAAGTGGAGACTCTCTCTGAGCCCCATGATGTGTACAAGAAGTTACACTCAGTCCCTGGAGAAGAGGTACAAATGGTTTCATCTACTGGGGGTGAAAAAATGGTCAAGAGAAGACTCTAGGGGCAGTGAGGTGGCTCAGTGGATAGAGGACCAAGCCTGGAAATAGGAGGTCCTGGGTTCAAATCTGACCTCATACCCTTCCTAGCTGGATGACTCTGAGCAAGTAATTTACCCACCCACCCCCATTGCCCCATTACTGCTCTTCTGCCTTGGAATCAATACTTATTATTGATTCTAAGAGAGAAGGTAAAGATTAAAAGTAACTAAGTAAGAGATAAAAGAGAAGACTTGAAAATAAAGACTAATTAGCCAAGAAAGCCCTGAAGGAGAGCCAATGGGGAAGGTAAAGGACTTGGGGGGAAAAGGAAAAGAGGGAAGTTATGTGCAAGCAACAGAAGCTTGTGATCCTTCAAGAGGACTCCATAAAGTGGAGAAAAGGAATATTAAAATTGTTTTTGAGGTTACAGGAAATGGCAGAAAGAAGGCAGAGCAGAAATGCTCTATGGAAGGTTCAAGGCTTTTAAGATCATTTTGGGGCAGGGGCTGCAGTCCTTACCTGAAGAAAGGCTTAATGGAGAAGACATAGGAGTAAATCCTAGCAAAGAACCCCTGAAAGCTCTTGGCCAAGAAGAAAGGAAAATGAGTGCAGGGTTATGGCTCCAGAGGAGGAGCCTGTGATGGGATCTTAGCAAATGGGAAGCAGAAAAGGAGGACTGAAGAACCCTGGACCTTGGGAAGGCTAAGTCCCTGAGAGAGCAGAAATGTGGATGTCTGGAAGTGGCCAGCCAAAGATTGCCACATCCCATAGATGAGAAGGAGGAAGAAGAGAAGCCCAGGCTGGAGAGGAGGGAGGCCCTCGCAGAGAAATCCTGGACCACTGAGCTCCATCTATTTCCTAATCCCATGCTCTGCTTCTACAGATGAGCACAAAGTGGAAAGCACCCAGGAATGCAGTGTTCTAATGTCTTACATGATTACATGTGTAAAATCTATATGAGGTTGTTTACACACTCAGTGCGGTGGCAGGAGGAGGGAAGGAGAGAATTCAAGCCTCAGAATTCTCTTTAAAATGTGAGAAAAAATAAAATGAAAGTACCTTAAATTTGGAGATGTCTGGTTAGCACAGAAGAGCAAAAAGCATCTAGTTGGCTCCAAATGTTGGCTCGAAGGTGTTTGGAGTCAAGGACTGTTTGTTCATTAAGGGAACAGGACATCATGGGGAGAAAAGGTCCCTTATCTTGATTGTGGGGAAACAGCCTCCCCCACCCATCGAGAAGGACCCTGGGAGGGCATACCGTGCCTGCTTTAGTGACAGACTTCCTTGGCAAATCCTCCTGTTACAATGGGTAGGAAAAAATGGAAAATTGATTCCTGAAAGGAAAAGAGGGAAATTTCTGCAACATAATCACTGCAGGCTGGAGCTGTGTGGTTTTGAGATTGTCTTGAAAAAAGCAAGGGAGTGAGTATGGAGCAGCTTCCCCAAGAAATCTTTGAATGGAGTTGATTTGCAGAGGGTGGGCATCCTTGGTCTAGAGCATCTGACTGGGAGGGGAGGAGTGGAAGGAAAGGGGGGGCCCTGGAACTAGAGCAGCAGGAAATGAAGGATCTTTGTGTTTTCAGGGTGTCAAGGTCTGTAGGACACAAATAATAGAATGTTAGCACCTTGAGGGCAGGGATTTGGTCCAAGGAGAGGGGGTTGTTTTTTACTTTTGTCATGGCATCCCCAGTGCCTAGCACTGTTCGTCACCTAATAAATATTAGCTTAATTGACATATGGCATTTTAAAGTTTGCAAAGCACTTTAGATAGTATGGTCTCAATCGAGCCTCTCAGCAGACCCATAAAGAGATGCTATTGTTTCCCCCATTTTACAGATGAGAAAACTGAGCCCCAATATAAGTGACTGATTCAGGATAAGACCAGTAGTAAATGTCTGATTTCAGGATTTGAACTCAGGTCTTCCTGACATCAAATGTGGCACCATCTACTCTGCCAGGGAAAACAAATGTTGAGTATAAATATGGGGGAACTAGCAAAATGAGGAGACAGGATGCATTAAAATAAAGCTAATTCAAGTCAGCCGTGCGAACTCTTCTTCTTTAATGCTAAATTAACGGTGCAGCCTGACCATGATTATATTACTGAAGTGTTGTTCATGCTAAAATGACTTCCTGTATAATGATGGCGGGCATGGCCATGGGATTGGAGATCTGCCCTTGCTTTCCATAAAGGATCTCATGTGGTCCTTAGCAAGCTCCCCCAGAAGGGAGAGGGGAGGAGGGCACTGACTGACCATCCTGGGCAGTCGTAGCTCACATTCACAGTTTCTTGCTCATGGAACACCACGAGGAGCTCACACCATTAACAAAATGGCCTCTGGACCTTCATGAGTCTCCAGTTTCTGTTTTCTCATTCGGCCTTGGGTCTGGGACCCACAAACAGAGCCCAGGATCTTGCTAAGCATGGGAATCCAGCCTCACTCCCCAAGAGTTCTTCCTCCTGGGGGCTTGGCCTTACTTCAGGCTTTCCTTTGATCCTCAATCATGGTTCTTGTTGCTTTTCCATCATATATAGGAGAACTATGGTGAGGTAATGATCAGCCTGACCAAGTAGATAAGTGGGGTGAATCAGTATTGTGGATGAAGTGCTGTGGATGATGTCAAAGGATTTGGGTTCAAATTATGCCACTCCCACTCACCACCTGGGTGACCTTGGGAAAGAAATTTTATTTCTCTGGGCCTCCATGTCTTCATCTGTAAAACAAGCTCCATAATCCTATAGGATTTTTTAAAACACTGACTTAGGTCACTCACTCTCTAATATAGCAGCTAAGGGTTCAATTGATGGTGCTCAAAAGCATCCCCTCTAAAATCCATTTCCTAAATGAAGCCTCAAACTTTTCTGGAGAATCCACTCTCCCTGGTACCTTCTACACTGCCCACATTTCCAACTCTCCAGTTACCTGGAAAGTATTTTTTAAGTCATCGTGGCCTCTCAGGTGAACCCCTTCTTCCAGGAATGATCCAGGGGACTCTGAATGATCCTGGCTACAGAACGTTAGAGTGGAATCAGCCTGGATGTGCTTCCCTCAAGACTGAACTTCCCTCTGAACTGTTGGGATGCTTACATGGAGAATACACACACACACACACACACACACACACACACACACACACACACACACACACACACACATTTCATCTACAAGGCTTTGGTGAATTTTCTCCTTAGAACCCTTCTATTTGGCAAAGGCAGGTTTTTATGATGCCTGTCTTATGGAAGAAGGCTGTTCACAGGGTTTCTCGGTGCCTGTCAGTGACAGAGACGAGGAGAGAACTGAGAGTTCTCCACTTGAGTCCAGAGGACCATTCTGATTCCAAGACTCCACAGAGCTAGAACTAATCCTTTGCCCCAAGGCTCAGAAATGACAGGATTTCTTTCCTGGCTTAGCCCTCCAAGTTTGCTGACTGCAGATGCTTCCTGACTCAAATGAGATTCTCACCTTCAGAATGATAAAGTTGCTCAGCAAGTTATTTCTCTTTTCTCACCTCATTTTTTTTGAATTGAAAATAACTCCGAATTGAAAAAAAACAACTCATCTACAGTGAATCTGGAAAGTTGGCCATTTTTTAATATATAAAAAAACCTTGGACAGATGGAAAAATCCTTTATTTTCCTTTTGACATTTATCTATTTTCCCTTCTATATAATTTTTATAACCTTTCTGTTTGGGGTGAAATTGAGTTACATTTAAAGGTATCCAATGTGGTTCTCATTTTAAACATAGATGCAGACCCAGTTCTTTCCAAAGCAGTCAGAAGATACAGGGAGCCTTCAAAAGCAGGAACTACCTTCCAACTAGGTTTATAGGTTAAAAGTAATTCTAGGGGCAACTAGATGGCTCAGTGGATCGAGAGACAGGCCTACAGACTCCTAGAAAGTCCTGAGTTCAAATCTGGATCCAGATACTTCCTAGCTTTGTGATTCTGGGGAAACCACTTAACCCCCATTGTCTAGCCCTTACCTTGGAACCAATACCTTATTCTTTTTATTTTAATTTATTCTTTATTCTTTTAATAGATATCAATATCTATTCTTTTCTTTCTTTTTTTTTAAGGAAATGGGAATTAAGTGACTTGCCCAGGGTCACACAGCTGGGAAATATCTGAGGCCAGATTTGAACCTAGGACCTCCTGTCTCTAGGTCTGGCTCTCAATCCACTGAGTTACCCAGCTGCCCCCCATGGTATTGATTCTAAGAGGGAAAGTAAGGTTTAAAAAATGATTCTAGGGGGCACCTAGGTGGCTTAGTGGATTGAGAACTAGGACTACAAACAGGAAGTCCAGGGTTCAAATGTGACTCCAGATACTTCCTAGCTGTGTGACCCTGGCAAATCACTTAACTCCAATTGCCAACCAAGCCTTACCAGTCTTCTGTTTTGGAATACCAATACCAATAGTATTGATTCTAAGACAGAAGGCTAGGGTTTTTTTTTAAGTAATTCTAGAGTATTGGGCTACAAGGAATCTCTTTTGAAAAAAAAATTATTTAATGCCCAAGAAATTAAAATTCAGTTTACTGGTTGCAAATATTTCCCAAATGTTCTTTTTGTTTACATCTTGTACCCCTTTGGAAAGCTGATGATATCTATAGATTCTTTCTCAGAATCATGTTTATAAATGTATAAAATCCGCAGGATTACAGAGGAAACCAATTATATTGAAATAATAGTGATCAAAATGTGTTCTTGTCATTTTTTAATGGACCCCACACTAAGAACCCCAGTACCAGACCGAGATGGATCTTGAGAAGCAGAGAAATCTAGTGGCTAGCAGGCTGGCTTTGCAGGCAGGAAGACCCAAGTGCAATTCCTTCTTTGGACATGTGCTAATGACAGAACCAAAGTCAAGTGACTTGACCTGATTCCATCCCAAGCTGTTGCAGAACAGTAACTAATTGCCATGAGTGAGCGCACTTCGCCCTAGTAATACAATCATGGGTTTAGAACAACAACAACAAGGTATTCTTTGAAGAATACCAAATGTCGCCATCATGACAAGCATTCGTGTTTCCAAATTGCCCAAGTGTGTAATGTTAGAAATGAATTTAATGTTTCTCTTTGGATCTTCTAGCTTGTTTAGATGAGGTCTACTGACCTTCTTTGACTAACCCAAACTCAGCACAGGTTGCTCTTGGTTTCTTCAGACCTCAAATGCACAGAAGAATTTGACATCTGCTGCCATTTTCACATTTTGTAAACTGTTCGTTGTAGAAGCTATATCGAACAGAGGCTGGCTTCTTCTGTTCTGCCTGCGTCATTCAAGTAAAAACATCACACTTTTCTCAATGACTGTAGCAGATTTTAAAGCGAGACTATCTTCTTGCCCATGAAGATGAACAAATGTTTAGTGGATTCTACTGGTCATGGGCTGATACCACTGACGGGTATATAATCTGAAGTCCTCATGACCCCATTGCCAAGCTCAGCTCCATCTCTCAGTTCTCATTAGTTTGAGTTTACAAAGATTTCCCTCTTCCTATTGCTTTTCAAGACAGGATGAACTATAACCCTCCATTCTTCCTGTTAGGCACAACTGAGTCACAGGCTCCAATTTCCTGAAGAAGAAATGAAGACAGAGAACTCTCTTAAAGAGATCCTCATTTGCTTTTGCACCAACACAGAGAAAGGAATAGAACGGAGATTTCCAACCTTTCAGCCCTTGAATTTTCATTTCAGCAGGAACTCCTCTTTCAAAGAAAGAATAGAAGATAGTCAACTCTTTTTTGCCCTGAAAACTAATCACTCTAAGAAATGAGTCACAGAGCAGTGGGCCTTATGCTGAGGACATCCAAGTTTGACCCAGAGTGCCATTGGCGGCCAAGGTCCATCTTGTTTGCTATAGGTTTGCATAGAGAGAACTTGGGATTCTCTTAACCCTTTCAGCTTAGCCTCCCATAAATGTTACTGGCCTGGAATAATTTCAACCCTTTGCATGCATTTCTAACTAGTTCTATTATTTGAATTGTTGTCAGTTGAATGAATTTGACTTTTTCTGTCATTAGAACTCCTACCAATACATTACCCATCATTTCATTCTACGAGATCAATGCACTTATCATTTTTGCCACTCACCTCACTGTTAGCGATCATCACGTTTTCTTTGCATGTTAAAATGAAATGAATTTCCTCAAGGGAATTGGCATCTCTGGTGTACTTTGTCCTTTCAATCTGATCATATTAAGTATTAGAGCCAAGACTTCCTAGATATTATGATCACCCTTTACCAACGGACCTAAATAGTAAACAAAAACCAAAATGAGATACTTTCTTTTCAGAGGAAGATCATCGTATTATATTTGAGAAAACTTGGGCAGAATCATCTGAGTATTTTAGAATGTTTCTTATTGCTGCAATGTGACAGGAAGCAAAGTAAATGTTATCTCATATGTTTATCTGTTTAAAAATATTAAATTCAAGCATTTTTTTTACAAGGGCTTCAGGGGTTGAGAAGGAAGGGAGGCAGTCAGTTGACAAAGCTTAGAGGCTCAGTTAGAAGGTTCTCAGAAGCTGGAGTCCAAGTCTCAAAACAATAATCCTCCCATCAGCACTGCTGAGAGGTAGTCATCCAATCTTCCCTCAAAGCTCCCCAGAGACGGTCACCCACTAGGACCGACTGGAACAAATCAATTGTCTGCTCAGTCTCTTGGCTTCTTTTCTAATGGCACTGAAGTCTTCTCTGTTGGGGGAACAAAGAAAGTCCATCACCCAGAAGGTCCCCATGGAGGAAGGGGCCAAATGAATCCAATTAATCATGGAATAGGATCTCTAGAGTTGGAAGGGAATTTCAGAGTCATTTAGTCCAATACCTCCATTTTACAGATGAGGGAAAGTGAGGCCTGGGCATCCCCATCTTCCAGTTTCCTTTGAAATGACATCTGGATGATCCCTCACCTTGCAGGCAGCATTACTCTGACAGCCTTCTCCTGGATTTTATTAACAGCTTTCTTAATGTGTGGTACCCAGAAAGTAATACAGTATCTCCGAAGCAGTTGACTAGGGCAGAGTAGAACGGGCCCCTCATTACCCTCTCTCTCTGGACTCTGCTTCTGTTACTATGCTTTTTTCATCTGCTATATTACTCAGTTAATTCAAAGTGAATTCAGCCTACTAAAACCCCGAGATCTTTTTCATCTAAACTGTTGTTTAGCCACATCTCCCTCGTGCAATATGATTTTTTGTATGCCAGTGTAATCGTTCACTTTTCTTCCTTTGAAAAGTCATCATTATTAGCCTACTGCTCGAGAGATTATTTTTCACCTTGACTTTTGTCATCCTGTACATTGGCTCTCTCTCCGAGCAGTGCGTCGTCTGTACCATTGTTATCAAGTCAACAAGCATTGATTTAAGAACCATCTGTGTGCCTGGCACTGTACTAAGTGCTAGGAATACAAAGGGAGGCAGAAGACTCTCCCTGGAGATCATAGTCTATGGCATGACAACATGCCCGCAACTGTACACATGAGATATAGGCAGGACAAGGCAGAGCTAATCTCAGAGGGAAGACAACTCGTATAAAGGGCTCTGGACAAGCTTCTTGAAGAAGGTGGGATTTTAGCTGAGGCCTCAAGGAAGCCAGGAAGCCAAGAGAGCATGCCAGGTCTGAGGGGCATCCGTGAAAATGCCCTGAGTCAAGAGATGGAATGTCTTGAAGAAGGAACTTTAAGGAGGCCAGTGTCACTGGGTCACAAATTACGTGATGGGGGACTATGGTGTGAGAAGCCTGGAGAGGTAGAAAGGGGCCAACTTATGAAGGACTTTAAAATCCAGAAGATTTTAGATTTGAACCCATAGATGAGAAGAAGCCATGGGAGTTCATTAATAAGGGATGACATTGTCACAGTGTAGGGTGGACTGGAGTGTAGAGCGACTTGAGACAGTTCGTGAAAGCATGAGAATCCCATCTCTGCCTTCATCTACGTCACTTATAAAAATGCTGAACAGTGCCGGGCCAAGGATAGATGCCCAAGACCCTTCTCTAGAAATTTCTTTCCAAGTTGACACTGAACCATTAATTACTGCTTTCTGAATTCAGTCATTCAACCATTTCCAAATCCATTTAATGATACTTTCCTAGTTTGACTCCAGCTTTTCCACTAGAATCACATGAAAGACTTTATTAATTGCTCCATTAACTCTATCCACAACATTCCTCTAACATACCAGTCTAGTAACCTTATTCAAATAAAGGGGGGAAGGGGAAATGTTATCTAGCAGGATTTCTTGATGGAACCATTATGGGTTTCTGGGATCACTACTTCACTAGAGAATCACCTAGAACTTTGTCAGAAATCAGAGTCAATCTCACTAGTAGATCTTTTGAAGAATTTCCTCTCTTCCCAATTTGACAATCAGGGCCCTTGTTAGTGCTTCTCCAGGCCTGTAATTACTCATGAACCACAATTACAGGCATCTTAAACACTTGGAGGATCAGCTTATCATGATTCTTTCCTTTATGTTCAGCTCAGCTGACAGCAACAATTGCCCTTAGATTTAATTAGATCAAAACTGAAGGGAAGATTTTTTTTCTGTTTAGAATCTAAAGCTTTATAATGACTTGGATATATTTACAGACATAAATTAGTTGACTAGAATTCGTTTTTTTTTAAACTAGTTGAATTACATAAAATGACCATTTTCATTTTGCATGCATGGATCATAAATATAGAACCTAGAAACAATCTTGGGAACCACGTAGGCCAACCTTCTCATTTTACAGATGAGGTAAGTGAGGTCTAGGGAAGAAAAATGGTTTGTATGACCTGGATTTAAGTTCCTGATCTGTCACTTACTAGTCATATGACAAGTGGATGAGTTACTGAAGCTTATGGTCCCTGAGGATTACCATGTTCATTTGTCAAATGGGGATAGGGATGCCTCATCTACTTGTCACGAGGATTAAATGACAGGGAATCTGTGTGAAAGCATTTTGTAGACTGAAGTACTATTGATAACCAGAACCCTTCTCATCACTGGCCTTGTTAGGATTCAAATTCTCTGGAGACTGTATCTTAATTGATAACCATTTATTAAATACTAAAAAGCAGCTGGCTGTTCCCTTAGCAAGCCCCCTCCAAGAGCCAGGCTTACACACACACCCTCTCTCTCTGGATTCCCTGGAAAAAGTCCTTGCATCCTCTCATGGCTCAACTTTATGCTCTTAGTAGCATCCCTTTCTAAAGCCCCTCCAGTCAGAGGGCTCCAACCTCAGTCTGGGCAAGAGGCAGGCCTTCAGGATGCCGGGGAATCACGAGGGGTGAGGAACAAGGGTCTTTGGGCAGCCCGGAGTCAGGAGACCTTTAGAATGGCTTTGGAGTGCACGTGTCCTTTCCTCTCTACTTCTACTATCCTAATTCAATCAGCGAGTGGGGCAAGTTGTAACCTAATTCAATCAAAGGGAGACTTTAAACTTAATATCAAAATTCACCCCTTTTAAAATCCAAAGTTTGTCTGGGGGTACCAAAGAAAAGGGTACAGGCTAGTATTAACTTTTCACAGCTTTAAACCAATTCCAGTAGACAAGATTGTCTCAGAATGGTTAAAATTTTATCTATCGATATAAATCTATAGGCAGTTAGGTGGCATGGTGGTTAGAACCCCAGGCTGAAGTCAAGAAGACTCACCTTTGTTCAAATTTGATCTCAGATATTTACCTTGCTGTATGACCCTGGGCAAATTACTTAGCTCTGCCTCAGTTTCCTCATCTGTAAGATGAGCTCAAGAAAAAAATGGCAAATCATTGAAATATCTCTGCCAAGAAAATCCCAAATGGGATCACAGGGAGCTAATTCTACTGATAAACAACAGCATATGTGTGTGTGTTATACATATATGGCTCCATACATATATATTTTATATGTGTATGTATGCGTACTTTTCTTGTGTTGCATTACACATCTATCATAGCTTGGTCACATCCCCATGAACAAGATGAAGCACTATGCCAGAGATATGGAGCTGCAAGGGCTTCAAAGAACACAAGCCTGATGGAGATCAGTCCTACGTCTCACACTGACATCGTGGGGAGACTCTTTGGATACTTAGTGCAGTGTCTGGCACACAGTGGGAACTTAATCAAAGCCTGATGGCTTGACCTGACTCCTCTGGACCTTTCCTTTGTCCTCAGTGGAAGGAGGGAGCTGGACTCGGTGGTTTCCAACTTTCCCATCCCATGAGCCTATGTTATTCATGTGGGATGACAGAGGAAGTCACCGACAAGAGAATCCCAGATCTCTGGTTGCCCAGTTGTCTCTCCAGAGATGTTACCAAATAGCCAGCCCTTTGTGTGTGCTCCGCCATTTACAACAGGCTCTTTTTTTCCCATTTCAGAACACTTTTCTTCAGGAAACAGTGCGGAGGGAGTGTGAAGAACGCTTTGAACTGACTGAAGCTCTTTGCCAGGCTAGAGAACAACTCCTGGAACTCAAGAAGCTCGATGGGAATTTCCCATTATCCCGGAGTTCTCTCAGTCAGGGCAACCTAACCTCCTCGGCTCTGGTGGTCAGTAATGGAGAAAGAAGTCTGATGAGCACAGCCCCAGGAAAAGGAGCCAGAATCCCCGTCCTGCATTACATCCCCAAGTCATCACCTAATTCCTCATACTCGAATCAGGGCCCAGGTGGTAGCAATGGGATCTTACCCATCCCCAAACCTCCCAAGGGAAAGGCATCTTCAGTAAATGAAACACGGCACAGGATAGCTGGGATACTGAAGAGTAGGCTGAGTCAGCATCGACCTGGCTGGGATTAGCTGGTCCATGTATAAAGTTCGATGTCAAGTATCGGAGTGGTCCCTTCGCTTGAAGGAGTTAGCGTTGTTTAGGTTTAAACTTAAATTCTCAAGCAATTATGAGACAAGATCAGCCCAAGATATCAAAGGGACATAGAAGTTGAGAGGGGCAGTCAGCATCTGTGTCTTTGTGAAGGGCCAGATTTTCAGAGATTTTCAGGCTTTGAAAGCCTGCTGCTCCATTTAAAAATTATTAATCAGTGTGTAATAAAGTAGTCACGTTTTCCAAGAGCCTGAGAGCTAAATTCAAAAGCTGCACAGGAAATCAAGTAGTGGGCCGCCCAACAGACCACTTGACCCCAGCAGATACAAGTTTAGAGATCACAGCAGAAATTTTCCCCCTATCGAATCTTTTCTATCTCTTGTAATTCACGGAGGTAGATCTCTACCCCCCAAATGAGAAAGGTAGTGCTTCCTAGTTGTGAAGAGTATCCTAATAATTGAATGATCACTCGTGGAGGGAAGGAAAGCCCGTTAGCCTTCTAGAGATAATTGCCAAGAATTTTACTTGAAGTATTTTCGGAGTTCACGATCATCACTGTCACAAGTGTGCCTCCTCTCTGTGCCTTAAGCCCTTAGGGATGTACATGGAAAGCCGCCATCGCCATCGCCTAGGTGTTGATGTTTTTCTGTTCAAGCCAAGCAAGAAAAGTAAGTAGCAGCTAGGGAGCTGGGCATCTGTGTGAACCAGGCTGACAAGTCTGCAGAGAAAGAGCGAGACCTCGAACACAAGAAAATAATGACGTTGATTTTCATAGGCAAAACATTTTTTATAGGTAGTTTTCAGTAAATGCGATTTTGTACTCAGAGTTGTTTATGTTTAAGCTTCAATTCTCAAACAATTGTGAGAGAGGATTTCACTCAAGACAGCCAAAGGGGTTTAGAAAGAAAGTGAGAGGGGCAGGCAGTAGCCTTGTCTTCTGACTCCTGGCAGTTCCTTTTACTGTTCTCAGGCTGGATTAGTATCAACAGAAACAAGGCCAAAGATTTTAGCCCTGCTTAAAATGGCCAGATTCTAGGTACGCTTCAACACTTTCTTATCACCCTCTGCTCTGGTCGTTTTTTAATTCTCATCTTTCTCTTCTTCTCTCCTCCAAGAAGAATCCATCTTCCAATAAAATTTCCCTTTAAATCTTTCATTAGCTACGACATCAAGAAGTTCTAGCCTTCAAGGCCCTAGGCTGGAATGATATTAACAGATCTGTAATAAATCATTTCCATGCTCTTATACCTGCCTATGGTATTTGCCCTTGTTATTGATGAGTAAAGGTGCCTTGAATCCTACCCTGTACAAGAATGAAGGAATGAGGGGCAGCTGGGTAGCTCAGTGGGTTGAGAGTCAGGCCCAGAGATGGGAGGTCCTGAGTTCAAATCTGGCCTCAGACACTTCTCAGCTGTGTGACCCTGGGCAAGTCACTTGACACCCATTGCCTAGCCCTTACTGCTCTTCTGCCTTGGAACCAATATACAGTATTGATTCCAAGATGGAAGGTGAGGGTTATTTAAAAAAAAAAAGAATGAAGGAATGGCTCAAGCAAATGGCCACCATCTCCATTCTCTCAGTCTTAGAGACTTTTGCTAACAGAGCCACAGGACTAATTTCTACACAAGGTACAGAGAACCCCCTGAGAGCAGGGTATTCTTTTGTCCTTGAGTATAACAAATAGTGACCCCCAAACACATCCATACATCCTTCAATGTGCTTCATTCTTGGCATTCCAAGAAGAAATGCTATAAACACTATTGCTACATAACGGGGTAATATTGTAACGAATTCCAGGGAACTGTTCAAATTTGTCCTACTAGAGTCTGTTTTTAGGAGGGTGGAATATATTTAAGATGCTAGTCATTGGCTAGTGCTTAGAAATCTTTATTTTACAGAGAGTGGTTTTCATTCCAATGACATTTGGCCTAAACTAAGAGTTTTAGAATTTTAGCTGGCAGGAACTGTTTAGGCCTTCTAATACACTTGACTTTAGGGAGCAAAACTGGAATTTAGAATGAAAAAAGGACCATAGAGGTCCTTCAAGTCCAACTCCTTTATTTTACAGGCTTAGAGGCAGGGGTAGCTAGATGGCTCAGTGGATTGAGAGCCAGGCCTAAAGGTAGGAGGTCCTGGGTTCAAATCTGGCCTATGTGACCTTGGGTACGTTATTTAACCTCTAATGCCTAACCCTTACCACTTTTGGAACCAATACAAAGTATTCTAAAACAGAAGGTAAGGGTTTAAAAAAAGATTTAGGGGCCCAGACAGATTAAGTGAATTGCCAAGATCATAAGTAACAGAGTTGGGATTGGAACTCAGGTCTCCCAACCATAAATTTACAAGTAAATCTCTAATCTACAAATTTGTGTCTTCATTTGGATGAGAAAACTCAAGTCCACAGAAGGCAAAAACTTCACCTAAATCATACAAATAGTTAGGCAACAGAACCAAAGAGAGAGTCCAATTCTCCTGCCTTCTGGTCAGTTTGTTTCCCTTTTATTGTGGGTTATAGAGCTATCTGTAAATTAAAACTGTTCATTGAAAGGGAGGGCACCAGGTGAAATGATAATCTAGCCCAATCTCAACTCTTATTGTCATAAGAATATAGATAATCTCTTTATCCTGTGAAAATAACTCCCATGTTGTATGCTAAGTTCTTTTTGCTTTGTCTTGACACCTACATTTTGATTCTGTTCCTAGGATCCCAAAGGAGAGGATAGAGTCTCTTAAATTTTCATAGGTTAGAAACTTGATTTTAAGCAGAGAAGGGAATTGCCAACAAATCTTGGCTTCTGTATTCCATTTCTATCCAATTCGATGAGCACTTGTGAAATTCGTACTAGATATGCAAGAAAATACAAAGACAAAAATGGAACAACCCTTACCCTCAAGGAGCTTACATTCTACTGGAACTGCTGCTAACCCCTTGCTTTATGAGGAACTTGTAGCAAGTGAGGTTTACATGCTATAAAAATCAACCTCAGAACAGACTGCAGAATTCCTGCTAGATCATCCTATTCATCCCATGTTTGCAGAGGCATTTCTATAAAATTAACAATTGACAATATAGTTTTCATAATTATAAACCATCTGAACACCACTATCTGAGCTCTGTACTTACATCATTTGAAGGAGAAGGTTTAAGGGAGAAAAAAAAGCCATGGAAATTAAACAAGCAAACTGAGGGATAAAAGGATAGTAAGGAAAAACAATTTAGTGGCTTCCCTAGATCCCTCCCCCAGGTAGTGACCTGCTGGTACCAAACAGTAACACAAAATATATTCTCGTCAGGAAATCCCCTAGTCACATCCAACCCTCCAATGTACACAGAAGGTCATCATTCCTCTAAACCCATGCTCCCTAAAGACCTAAACTTTCCAGTGACCTCAGTGGAAGATTTATGCATGTATGGAGAAGAGAGCATCACTTTGGAAATTTACACATGTTCAGAGAATTGAGCATTCACCATTGAAATGCTAAAAGGAAAACCATTTTATTTTCCCTGGCATTAGGGTTATTTTTTCCTTTTTTAAAATGAAAATTAATGGGTTCTTTCATGCAATTTTTAACTTCCTGAATAAGAGCACTGAATATTTTGCTCAGAACTACTTAAAATTTCTCCTTTCTGGTGATAGAATTGACTGGAAATCACATTAATATTTTAAATTATGTAAGATTAAGATGCTAATGTTCCATTAGCCTCTAAAAGTCTTTGAATCATTTGTAGTCTTTAAAAGTCATTATCAATTATAAAAATAGCAAAGTTCTCTGACTATGGTATAAATGTTATCAAACTTTATCACCTAAGTGCACCCATCAGTCTATCAGTTTTATGTGACTTTAAGGGATAAAACTGATATGCCTACCTAAATTGCCAAAACAATTAATGCCCAGTAGCTGAAAGCACCCAACTGAAATCCTTTGGTCTTTATGTATTGCAAGAATCTGAATTAGTTTGGGTTGACGGTTCACAAGTTCTGTTATTTGTATGGGCCAATAATCTCTTTCCCTCCATGCTCTTTCTGAAGTAGATCTAGGGTCGCAGCCATTAAAGCAAACCTTCCCCTTATCACCAAGGCCTGGGAACATGCTCAGTACTTGACTCCAGGGTGGAAGTAACAAGCCCTCTAAAGGAATAAACACCCCTTGGGTTTGAGCCAAGTCGCTTTCATTCTTTGCCTGGAGAGCCTTTTCAAACCATCAGCCCCAACTTGACTCTAAACAGGATAAATTTCTTGGCTCTAAGGGAAGACCCAGATGAAGCAAACTCCCAAGTACTGACTAGTGCATTCTTAGGATTCAGAAGGATCTTGGTTCAAGGGGAAACACTGTGGCACAGTTGTTGCAGTTAAGGGCTGTCTAGTGACTCCTATCTTCACACATTGTTAAATCATAGCATCATAGATTTAAAGTTGGAAGGTCATTTAGTCCAACTCCCTCATCTAGATAATGAGAAAATAGGAGACCACGGGTACCAGGTAACTTGCCTAAGGTCACACAGCTAGTAAGGGACAGAGCCAAGATTCAAATCCACGTTTTCCTACTCCAGACCCAGCCCTTCTGCATCATGCTCTTCCACATATAAAGGCAATAAAAACTAATCAACTAAAAGCATCTGCCTTCATCAGAACATGGGAACCTGATATCCTGGGCCAGCATACCCTAATGTCCATTGCACTCTGCAAATGGACTCATTAATGACTTGAAACTATGACTGATGCAATAATATTCCCAAAGTTGTGTCTCTAGTATCTGAAGAGTTGCATTTTTCATCTTTAAGATGTTAGCCTTATAGAAAGAAATCTTTAAGTTGTTGCTAATGTGTTGTCTTCTTTAGGATCTTCAATATGTATATTTATGTACTTTAAAATTCAAATTTTCATTTAGTGAGTTTCCCCGATAGTGTCATGGCCCTCTCAGGAAAGCATTTTTTATTGTAGCATCTGTTGCAATAAGGCATAATTCCTGAATTCCATAATTCATTTAGCACTCATACATGATAGCACTTTGTATCCACTGAGGGATTATAATATTTCATTGGACACCCTTCACAAAATCCTATCAAAATGAAAACTGAGAAGCCCCAAGATGAACCAAGTTGCCCAAGATAAATAATAGATATGATCTCTGAAGAATTTTTAAATGGACATAGGTTCTATCTGTATCCAGTGACTTTGAAGTTGAAGCTTCTTGCCCATTTGACAAATAATTGATCACCAACTATGTGCAAGCATTTTGCCAGGCAATATGGAAGAATACATGCAGCCTCTTCCCTTAAAAAGCTTACTACTCATGGGGATGAAAGAGCTAAACAAATAATACAAGATAACAAAGAAACATACCCCAGTAGAGAGGCCATCGGAGGGTTGTGAGAATTCAGAGGTGGGTGCTATACTATTACTTTCCAGCTGAAGTGATCAGAGATAGCTGCATAAAAGTGAGGTATTTGAACATGACCTTGAAATATTTTGAAAGAGATGGAAGAGGGAGAGCATTCCAGACAGAGGAAACTAAACTATGGAGTGAAAGCAGAGCAGTTAGTACTCTTTGGTGTAATAGAAGTTCAGGATGGAAAGGGTGGGTTGGCATCATGGAAGACAATAGAAGAGAGAAGGAGGAGGAGGAGGAAGAGGAAGAGGAAGAGGAAGAGGAAGAGGAAGAAGAAGAAGAAGAAGAAGAAGAAAGAATAATAATAATAAGAATAAGAATAATAATAATAATAATAATAATAATAATAATAATAATAAGAAGAAGAAGAAGAAGAAGAAGAAGAAGAAGAAGAAGAAGTAGAAAGAAGGGAGGAAAGAAAAAACATCAAGTGTATACTTTGTACCAGACAAAGTCCTACGCCCTGGGAATACAGAAAAAAAGATAGTCCCTGCCCTTTGAACTTAAATTCTAATGGAAGAAGACATGACAACTAAGGTGGAAGTGGGAAGGTACACCACAGGAGCAAGGCAGAAAGTAGTTTGGAGAGGCAGGGGCTAAACTGGGTGTGGAGTGAATGTATTTTGTGTGGGTAATACCTCAAATGGAAGGTAGAAGAATTAACACCAAATGAGAAAGCTCTAAAAGTAAGAAGACTATTGGCATGTAAGTATAGAGACTGATGGACTGAACAAGATCAGAATGGATGGGTATTTCCTCAAATAGTGATTCCAGGGAAGAACTTACCAATCAGAGGAGAAGCTAGTAGAAGACATTAGGGCAGAGGTGAACAAGTAACCCAAAGAGTGGTGGGTGACTAAAGAGTTTAAACCTTATGAAATATCCAGTGGGAAAATATTGAATGCTATAGAGCAAGAAAAGGATCTTAAACACACAGTGGTCAATAGTGCATAGGATGGATTGGAGGGAAGAGAATTAGATAAAGGGAAATAGGAAGTTGTTCATGAGTCCAGAGTCTTGTCAGGCTGAATGGTTCCTGCCCCACTAAAACTGCCTAGTTTCAAGTGAGGTTGGAACCCTTATTTTGCTTTAAGATCAGCCTGATCAAAAACTGTCCTCTCATCATGCACATCAATGACTTCATGAGAACTAATCAGCATAGACCAACAGGATCCCATTCTCCATGAAACAGATAAAGCAGAGGCAGAAATCTAGTCTTTGGCAGGGCACATAAAACACATTCACACCAACGAGAGAAGAGGCAGGTAACAAACATGGAACTGAAGCATTAGCCCTTAGTGACCCTTTGGTCCAAATCCATCCACAAAAGGAATCCACGCTGTAACAAGTGGTGGTCCAGTTCTGCTTGAAGAATCCCCCAGTAGGAAGAACCCACTGCCTCTCAAGACAGTCTCACCATTTCCTATAACTCTGTCACTCAACGTTACAGAAAGATCATCCTGTAAAGCCTATGCGCCTTCTGGATAGTTATATGACAAGCCACTGAATTATCTCAATGTCTTAAGATGCACAAAAATAACCAGCAAGATGGATGGACTCCCTCTGCTGCTTCATGAAGGTGAATGGATAAGTTACTCTTCCCTTCTCCTTCCTCTGTGGCAGTTGTTGAAAGAATTCAATTTCCCAGGGGGTTCCATGTTCATTGAAACTCAGTTAATCAGCACAAAATGAACAAGCACGAACCCTTTGAACCAGGTGGGCTAAGGAGAATATCAGTGCCAGAGAGGCTGACACTGGCAAGGGCCAAAATTAGGATGGGAATGGATGACAACCCAGATGAGGAAGATCAAAAGGATTTGGCAGGTGGGGGCATATTATCCCCCACCAAAAGCCACCATCTTATCTAGGCAGGATGTCAGATGAAGACATATCTACCTTAGGGGACAGCAATGGACCTGTATCGTAGATAGAGTCAATTTGACTTGATTTAACCTTAGAGGATAGGGGATAAAAATTGGCCTGTGTGTTTGTGAATATAATTAACCAACTTGGCTTAACCTTAGGGGAGAGGGGATAGCAATGAATCTGTTATTTTGTTAATATAGGGAACTCTTGGATCAGGAGCTCCCTCTACCAGTGCAGGTCATCACTCTACAATTTAGTCTTAGTTGCCTAGATCAATGAGAGTTTAAGCTATTTGCCCTGGATCACTCAGCTACACTATCAGAGGCAGGACCTGAACCCAAGTCTTTTTGATTCCAAGCCAAAATTCTTTCCATGATGCTAATTAGGCAATCAGGTCAATTTGAGGAGTTCTCTATTACCATGAAGATGCTAAGCACTAGATTGCTAGAGCTACATTTTCACTGGAACATCAGTTCTGTCACTGTGCTTTCTTAGAATGACTGATGAAACACTTTAGAAATGGTCCTCATAGCCCAACAGTGGCATGCTGGGAAGTCACAAAAAGCCCCTAACAGGAGTACACAGGTGAAAGACTCCCCAAGTGAGAGTTCTGTGATCTTAGAGAAACAATTTGGGAAGTAGAAGCTGAGGCCAAAAGTGAGCATTTAACTACCACCATCTTCAATTCAATTCAATATTCACAAAGCTCCTGCTGTCAAGTTTCCATAACCTCTTCACATGCATTTATTAAGTATGGGCTAGTATGTTCAAGGAAGGCACAGGCTGACCAGAGCAGGAATACAGAAACAGAAATGAAACAGTCGCTACCTACAAGGAGTTTCCTGGCCTCATAGAGGTTGCAGTTTTATAGAAGGATAAAACATACACGAGTAACTGGCACCCGACAATACATGGTACACCCACTAGAGAAATGAAAACGGTGCTTCGGTGAATAATCAGAAAGCTAAGCAAATCTGAAGAAGGAATTGTGGTGGGATTCTGGCTCCTGCCAACTTGCTATCAGGTAGGCAGCTGAAGATTCAATTTCTGTACAGGGATTTATCATCTACAATGTGCTTTCCTCACTTTTGTCCCCATTTTACAGATTCAACCCAGAGTTCAGGAGGGTTGGTGAGGCAACTGACTAGTAAATGGAAAAGGCAGGACTCAAACTCAATCATTCATGGTCCAAATCCAGTGTTCTTTATAAGAACACAGCAACAGCAGAAATGAAAAAGAGGGTTAGCTCATAATCACAGAAAAGTGAGTCCTGGAAGAGAGCCTAGAAGTTATCTAGGGCAGCCCCAGCATAATGGGAAAAGTACTGGCTTTGGTGTCAGTCAAAAAAGCCCGAGTATGAATCCTGCTTCTATATTTGCTATTTGTGTGAAATATTTCTGGACCTTGATTCTCTCCACTATAAAAAGATGGAATAGGATGGGATAACCTTTGAGGTCCCTTCCAGCCATAAGCCTGTAATCTCTTCTGCTCCCTTTATTTTACAGGTGAGGAAACTGAATCCTGGAGAGAGGGAATGACTTGATATTACAGTCAGTGGGAGATCCAGGGCTGCCATACAGGTTTTCTGTTAGCCACTGCTGCAATCTTATTATGGCGACCCCTGATGGGGGACCAAATCACAGACCCCAATTGGCAAATATTCTCATTTATTTTACAGGTTTTGGATTTGACCCTGATCTCCCCAACAGCCAAGGGCTATAAATGGGCATTGAATACCCTAATACTGAATAACCTACTGAAGGGTGAGTGAATCTAGTCAGTCAACTAGAATTTATGTGCCAGGCACAGTGCTACATGCTGGGGATGCAAAGAGAGGCACAAGATGGCCCCTGTTTTTAAGGAGCTCCCAGTCTAAGGTAGACAATAAACAGTGTAAACAAGCTATAGACAGGTCCAATTTGGGGCAGTCTCTGAAGGAAGATCCTGGCACTAAGGGGAAGTGGAAGGCTTGGGCTTCTTACAGAAGATGAACTGAAGAAAGCTAAAGAAGTTTCAAGGTAGAGATAGGGAAGGAGAGAATTCCAGGTATAGGGCACAGCCAGTGAAAATGTCCCAAATCATGAGATGATGAAGTGTCTCATTCAAGGAGCCATCATCACTGAATTTCAGAGTAAAGTGTAGGAAGATTGCAAAGTAGAAAAGATCTGGGCTATAAAGGGCTTTAAAAGCCAAACAGAGAGTTTATATTTGATCTTGGAGGTCAAAAGGGACAACTTTTGAGTGAGAGACAGTGATATGGTCAGACCTGGGCTTTCAGAATATCAGTTTGGAAGCTGAGTGGAGGGGAGCGATGGCAATGAATGACTGAGGCCCCCAAAGTGACCCATCTCCAAATCCTGCTTCCTGTCCTCTCGTATGTCATATTTATGCCTTCCCACTGTGATGATATAAATCTCTGAAGCTCCGTGAATTGGAAAAAAATCATCTGGCCAAGATCGTGCGTCAAGTTCTTTTGGGCCCATGACAGGATCCCTGGTTTCAATCTTCTGCAGTTCTCTCAGTGTCTTGTTTTGGCTTTCTTGATCTGGGATTTTGTGGGTGTTAGGAACTTCCAAGGAGAGAGGAGGATAGGGCAGGGGAAAGGAGATAAAGAGAGGATCAGTCACCAAACAGAATAGGCAATTCTCACGTCTGTATTTGGCATAATAAGCAATTAGTCCAGGAAGGCAAATATTGAAGTAGGCCCTGGTCCAAATGCCATCCTGGTAGCAAAAACTGTAGAAGTTTCAGAGCTAAGCACGTCCGACTGGGAAGGGGCTGCACTAAAACACCCCCCTCTTCAGTGTCCGCTTGGAATCCTTAGAGTGGGGGAACTCGCCACCTCTGCCAGAAAGTAAAAGCCCATTCCCTTCAGGGACAGCTCGAATCATTCTGAAGATGGCTTCTTCCCATCTAATTAGAATTTTGCCTTTGACATTGCTTCTACGGTTCAGAAAAAGTCCGGGACCCTATGCCACAGGTCAGCCTTTCCTATACCTGATGCCAACTCTCCTGCTTCTTCTCAGCCTGAGTCTTCTCTGCTCCAGGCTCCCAAGTCCCTCCAGGAATCCTAGGGAGACACGGTGTCCAATCCCCTTGAGCACCCCAGTCCCCTACCCCTACCTATCCAGTTCATCAATGTCCTCCCTAAACTCGGAACTAAACGCAGTCCTCCAGATGTGATTTGACCAGAGCAGGACTGCTCCTTTCTCATTCCAGACACTGTTTCTACAAATGTGGCCTCAAATCCTTTAACTCTTTGGTTGCCACATCCCACAGTTGGCTCCTTGGACTAAAACGCCCTGACCTTTTCCCAGAAATTGTGGACAAGCCACTCCAGTGCTTATACAGTTGCCTCCTTTCAACCTATGTGTACGACTTTATATTTAACGCTAGCAAATGTCACCTTAGTTTTGCCCCAATGTTAAAGCCAGTCACTAGAGAGTTTTAATTTCCCATCATGCCACCTTTTTGAGCTGCAAATCTGACTATTTGTAAATGTCTTTGATGGCATTAAAAATGTTGAATTTGTGATATTTGCAGGCATTTTCCTTCTCTGGCATCTAGAAGTCCTGTAAGAACTCTTTTTGACATTTTTAATTGTTTAAAAAGCCTTACCTTCCAGCTTGGAGTCAAGACCTTATATTGTTTCAAGGCAGAAGCCAGTAAGGCTTGGGCAATAGGGGTTAAGTGACTTGCCCAGGGTCACACAGCTAGGAATTATCTAAAGTCACATTTGAACCCAAGACCTCCCCTCTCCAAGACTGGCTCTCGCTTGAGTCACCAAGCTACCCTCAAGAATTCTTTTTTTCTAAAAGGCAACTCAAGCATATTATAGTTAATTTCCTTCTGCCATTTTGGACAATTGAAAATCCTAATTTACTATATGCTCCATTGTACAGAATGCAAACCCCCAACTCAAGCAGAGACATTATTTAAAATCTTGACAAACTTCTGAACGGGAATTTGGCATAAGGGATTCATGGGAAGGTTTTTCGTACTTTCTGGAAAGTAGCAACATCTGGCATCACATTGCGTCCCATTAGGAGGCGTACCTATATAAACACATCCATCTCCCACATGGGCTGGGTCAGCCCCAGCACATTCGTCTTGTCTGTTTCCAAAAGACTTCCTCTGTCTCCTCACAATGAATGAGTTCTACAGTTGTAATTTTCCAGCCTGAACCTTAAATTACTACAGAATTAAGGTCATTGTCAGGATTCAAGTGACTATTACTTTCCACTGATTTAAAGGAGGATTTTTATTTTCATTTTTGAAACCCAGGGCAGCTGCTTCCCTGATACATAAGTACACTCAAATGGTAGCAGCAGGGCTTAAATTAGAATCGCAGCACATCTCCAAATGGGTGCCTTTATTCTGGAGGCTGCAGGGTGAAGGAAATGGGAAATGTGTCTGCTTTAGGTTCACGTTCAAGCCCCAGCCATGATATTACCGGAGGAAGACCTGTCCGTCCCTTTTGGATGGAAAGAGGCCTTTGTGGTGAGTTTGGCCATGAAAATCAGCTCCGATCGGAGAGCTCTTGTTGGAATTATCTCCGAATTACACTTCAAAGTTAATTGACAGGGACTGGAGGGGAGGGAGAGGAAGGGAGAGAATTTGGAACTCAAAAAAAAGGTTTTTGTATATAATTGGGGGGAAATAAAATCTTTTTAGATTTTAAAAAGTTAGTTGTTAGTTTTTTCATTTGTGATTGCTCAGAAATTAGTCTACATGCATTATAATAGTACTCCCATCCATTGGGGAATGGCCAACCAAATGGTGGTACGTGGCTGTAATGGAGGATGACTGTGCCATAAGAAAGGACAAATGTGATGAGTGCAAAACAGCCTGGGAAAATGGACATGAGGGAATTTACAGTGGAGTAAACAGAGCCACAAAAATGATACATTCAAGGAATTCCAGCAGTATAAATGGAAAGGACCGCCATAAGCAACATCGAAAGTTCATGGTGCAAAATTCTAAAGAATGAGCTTGGGGGCAGCTAGGAGGCTCAGTGGACAGAAAGCCAGACCTAGAGAGAGGAGGTCTTGGATTTCAATCTGACCTCCTAGCTGTGTGGCCCCCATCTCGGGCCCCTTAACACGCGTCTGCCTTAGAACCATGTAGTGATTCTAAGATAGAATGTAAAAGGTTGTTTTTTTTAAAAGAAAAGGAAAAAAATCAGGATCAGGAAGATCTGAAAAAACACCCGAGTCTTCCCCTTTTGCAGAGGGGCAGGAGGTTCCCAAGTGGTCTCCATTATACAATTTTTCAGGCTTTTTCCAAATATTGATCCGTTTCACTGATTTTCATTTTTGCCTTTTAAAAATATTTGTTTTATGGGATGGTTTCCTGGCAGAGGGGAAGGGAGGGATGCTGGGCCAAATTGTGTTGATATAAAAACACAACAAGCCAATAAAAATGAAAACAAAATAAGCCCTGGGAGCTTAGAGCCATCCTCTGCTCATTCCACTACTGTCTTCCTTCCAACCCTCACTAAACTGGTGATGTCAACTCTTGGTTGTTTACGAGAGGCTTAAACTGTTTTATGGATTTCCACACTAGTTTCATCAAGTGTCTTTCCTCCTCATTTCCCTGGGCAGTTGGCACCAGTGGGCAATAGAAGAAAGGAGAGTGAGCAGGGGGAAGTTGTGGCTTCATATGCCTGACGGCTTCGTCGGATTCTGTCCATATTCCAGAGAGAAAGGCCAAAAGTGTCTGGTGACTTGGGGCAAAGAGAGTTCTCTATTATGTTTGTCTTCTCCAATTTTTTATAATTGATGTATCTATCCATCCATAATAAAAACATTTTGGATATTAAATTACAGACAGATGAGTGGTGCAGTGGACAGAATCCTGGAGCCAAGAGGAACTGAGTTCAAATCCCATCTCAGACACTTATTTATTATCTGTGTGGCCCTGGGCAAGTCACTTAACCCTGTTTGCCTCGGTTCCTCATCTGTAAAATGAGGTGGAGAAAGAAATGGCAAACTAC
This sequence comes from Monodelphis domestica, assembly GCF_027887165.1. Lineage (NCBI taxonomy): Eukaryota > Metazoa > Chordata > Mammalia > Didelphimorphia > Didelphidae > Monodelphis > Monodelphis domestica. The sequence goes on from NC_077234.1 coordinate 18,182,140, forward strand.
TCAGAAAATTTAATGGAAACAGATTAGGGGAAGGAGAGAGGAGGAATCTTTGGGGACAGAGATTCATTGAGTTACAAGAATAATTTTTAAAAGAAAGGAAAGAGGCAAATTCAAACTCTGTACCTTGAATCTCCAAACAGTAGTGCACTTAAAACATAAAGAGAAACCTCCAATTTGATTAAGTGCCTATTAAGATCTAAAGTCAAGGATGGGGGGGGGGGGGCAGCTGGGTAGCCCAGTGGATTGAGAGCCAAGCCTAGAGATGGGAGGTCCTGAATTCAAATCTGGCCTCAGACACTTCCTAGCTGTGCCACTTAACCCCCCCCCCTCCCATTGCCTAGCCCTTACCACTCTTCTGCCTTGGCACCAATATACAGTAATGATTCTAAGATGGAAAATGAGGGTTTAAAAAAAAGAACTGGGTGAACTTAGCAAGTCTTTAGACTCCTCTAGTGCTCAATTTCCCCATCCATTAAATGAAAGAGTTGGACTCAATGACCTCTTAGATCCCTCCAAGCTCTCGTTGCAACCTCTTTTTGCTGGGGGTAGGGGGAGCATTTCTTTTTTTCCTTGTGTTTTGGACATTTTTCAGTATTCTAATGACACTTGACTTTCTTCCTGAAAAAACCTCCTTCCAAGGAGGGAGCCATGTTGTGGAATCAAGGCAACCCTCAGGTAGCAAAGAAAACAAGACTGTAGCCTTCCTCCCTGCACCCATCATGCTGCAGGTGCATTTTTTTTTATTCTAAAGGATTCAGTTTTCTTAAAATTCTGTGTGTCTACCCTTTGACCCAGCCATAGCACTGCTGGGTCTGTACCCCAAAGCGATAATAAGGAAAAAGACTTGTACAAGAATATTCAAAGCTGCACTCTTTGTGGTGGCCAAAAACTGGAAAATGAGGGGATGCCCTTCAATTGGGGAATAGCTGAGCAAATTGTGGTATATGTTGGTGATGGAATACTATTGTGCTCAAAGGAATAATAAAGTGGAGGAGTTCCATGGAGACTGGAACAACCTCCAGGAAGTGATGCAGAGTGAGAGGAGCAGAACCAGGAGAACATCATACACAGAGACAAACACACTGTGGTATAATCGAACGTAATGGACTTCTCCATTAGTGGCAGTGTAATGTCCCTGAACAATCTGCAGGGATCTAGGAGAAAAAAACACTATCCATAAGCAAAGGACAAACTGTGGGAGTAGAAACACCGAGGAAAAGCAACTGCCTGAATACAGCGGTTGAGGGGACATGACAGAGGAGAGACTCTAAACGAACACTCTAGTGCAAATACTAACAACATGGCAATGGGTTCGAATCAAGAACACATGTGATACCCAGTGAAATCACGCGTCGACTATGGGGGGTGGGGGGGGAGGAAAAGAAAATGATCTTTGTCTTTAATGAATAATGCTTGAAAATGATCAAATAAAATGTTATTAAAAAATTCTGTGTGTATGTGTGTAGGGCAGGAAGGTGGCAGGCAATAATGAACACATGCCTAGACTCCTCTCTGGTCGGTTTTTTAGTAATGAGGCAGAGCCAGAAGGTTCTAGAAGGAAAGGATGGGGGGGGACCCAGCTTAGGCATCCACTGGCCTTGCTTGCAGATGATGTAACAGTGGACATATCAGTTTACAGACTTTATGGTCTCACTTCCCTTTCCATCCCTGGGGATGGATGGGGCAGACAGAGAAAAGGAAGACTGGGAGGAAGGACTCCATCAGGGTGGCTGTGGTGGCCTGATTTCAAAAATCCTCCTCCACTGTGGTCTTCTGGGCCCCTTTGCTCCTCCCTTAGGGTTTCCCTCCTCCTCTGCATCCTCTTGTGGTCACACTGGCCTCGGATCCAGTTGTCTGATAGAAAGCAGAATTCTCTCTGTTGGGAGAAAGGGGGAATAACTTTTCCTCTGAAGCAAAATAGCTGATCACAAAGAAAGAAGTAGATTAGTTCCCACAGACTCACACAGCTGCCATCTAAAATCTGAGGGTCTGGATTCAGATCTTGACTCTGAGACTTGGACACTCTGGGTCTCAGCTTCCCCCTCTGTGAAATGGGCAGGATGGACTCAATAATGAAGTTCCTTTTAGCCCTACATCTATGATACAGAATATGTTATGGGTTCAAATAAATTCCAGATACCATGGATTCTGGAAAGTCTCCGATGATTCAACTTTCATATAAAGGTGTTGAATAGAGAAAGCTTGATGCAAGAGATGGGATGAAAGGGGCAGCTGGGTGGCTCAGTGGATTGAGAGCCAGGCCTAGAGATGGGAGGTCCTGGGTTCAAATCTGGACTCAGATACTTCCCAGCTGTGTGACCCTGGGCAAGTCACTTGACACCCATTGCCTAGCCCTTACCACTCTACCACTCTTCTGCCTTGAAACCAATACACAGTATTGATTCTAAAAGGTGAGAGAGAGAGAGAGAGAGAGAGAGAGAGAGAGAGAGAGAGAGAGAGAGAGAGAGAGAGAGAGAGAGAGAGGATGTACACCTACCATTGGCTAGGGAAGCAATTGGATTCAGAAAGTGTTAATAGCCTCATTCACACAAGCCATTAATTAATAACACTCATTTAAAAATAATGTGAGAAGGGATAATTAGGTCACTTGAGAGCCAGACCTAGAGACAGGAGGTTCTGGGTTCAAAGCTGACCTCAGATACTTTCTAGCTTTGTGTCCCACTTAACCTCCTTTGCCTTGACCTTTCCACTCAGGGAAGGTAAGAGTTTTAAGAAGGAAATGTGAAATATTTTTAATCCAAACAATGGCTATTAGGACATGGAGTAGGACAACAGCTGCCCAGCTTTTGAATTATCTGCCCTTCCAGGGATGCCTTTCCTGCAGAAAGTTAAAGCCCACGTTCCCCATCTGTTTTAGCATCCCTAATGGGAAAGAGCCTGGAGTAGCTGGGTTCAGCAAGGCTGTTACACAACTCAAAACTGACTTGGGGAAGAGAGGGAAAGGGGCAGGGGGAGAGAGACAGAGGGGGGAAGAGAGACAGAGAGGGGAGGGGGACAGACAGAGAAGCAGAGACAGAGGAGGGGGGAAGAAAGACAGAGACAGGGAGAGACAGAGCAGAGGGGAAGAGACAGAGAGAGGGAGGGAGAGAGACTATTTCAGTAGAGTACATATTTCTTCTCTGTTTAATCATTCAGAAATACATCTTCAGCACCTATGAAGTGCTGGATGTGAAAATGTGCCTCACTAGAGAGACTTTTTAATAACAGTAACACTGATAAAGTACCTACTAAGCGCCAGGTCATTGGGTGAAGTTCTTTCCAAATATGATCTCACTTGCTCCTCACAACCACCCAGGGAGAGAGGTGCCCCATTTTACAGATGAGGAAACTCAGATAAACAGGTTAAGTGACTCGCCCAGGGTCTGAAGTTGGACTTGAATTCAGGGCTTCCCCACTCCCAGCCTGGCTCTCAGAGCCCTGCTCTACCCAGCTGCCCCATCTAGCCCCAGGAGGACAAGGCAGAGTTGAAGAGCCTCCTCCTTTGAACAGGCTGCTGGAACCTCACCCGCAGCCCTCGACGTCGCCTGCTGAACGTGAGTGCGGGGACGCGATCGTCGCCTCTCCAGCACTTAGCCCAGACACCGCCTGGGCCTCCTAAAGACCTTTCTTCCCAGAGCGCCACAGCTGGATGACTTTTTATGTTCCCCAATCAAGGCCTATTTATCGAAAGTGATTCTTTCATCTTCGCATCAGCGCTGCATTCAGGGAGCCTTGAATCCTTTCCAGCAGGAAGCCGGGCTTGAATGCTACATCTAATGCCTGAAGCACCAATCGCAGAAGAAGACGCTTCAAAGAAACCCAAGACTCGGGCTCCCCATCTGCGCCCTGATTACGCCCCGGAGCTCCGGCCCGGCCTTTACTAAGCCGTGGCCCATTTCAAAGGGTAGAAAGCCGGGCCGGCAGCCTCCGGTTCTCTGCGGCGTTTCGTGCCGACGCGCGGAAATGTGTGCCTTCCTGCTCTCCCTCATTAGCACGGTGGTTCACCTGAGTGTGTCCCACACAGCGAACGCCATGGCGGCGCGGCGCGGCGAACAAAGAGCCCGGGACTGCTTGGGAGGGCCTGGGAATGGGTAACGGGGCTGAGCTCCCCGGCTCCGACAGTAACGAGCACAGACACCTGGCTTCGGGGGAGGAACCGAGCTGAAGGAAAGGAAGAAAGCGAAGGCAGGCTCCTGGCTGCGGCCTCTCGGAGCTCTGGAAAATAGGGCCCGGGGAAGAGATCGGTCTCGGGGTCAAAACAAGGCCCCCCCATTCTAAACTAGCTCTAGCTGCCCCCCAACACAATTCAGGAAGACAGGACCCCCTAAAGGCGTGGAATGGTGGGGAAACTGACAGGGGTACCAAGATTGTGCCTGCTGTCTGTCCAAGAGGATTAAAATCCGATTCCTTCTCCACCCAGGGGCCAGGCCCTTTTCTCTCCACCCCACCCCCATAGGCTTTATTAGTTGTAATGGGGGCATGGCGGCTAGTTCAAGGGACGGGCAGATCTCAGCTCAAATCCTGCCTCAAATGCTTAGCTGTGTGACCGTGGGCCGTTTGCCTCAGTTTCCTTATCTGTAAAATGGCTCTGATAAGAGTCCTTCTCTCACCAGGTGGTTGTAAGATTGAATGAAATATCGGTAAAGAGCTTTGTAAAATTTAAAGACTAATAAAAGCTTAGAAGTAGTATTATACGTCATATTATATTATATTATATATTACATATATGTATGTATGTATGTATATCGAGAGATAGGTGTTTATGTTGTCTCCTAGCTCTCTCTGCCCCCATTCTAACTCCCTGAAGGCAAGGCTTATCTGTATCCCCAGGACCTGGACATGGAGTGGATCCTTAATACAAGTTTGTTGATTAAATGTTATTGATTTGCAAATAAAGACCTTTGGGCTATTTAAAATTGAGATGAGGGGGCAGCTGGGTAGCTCAGTGGATTGAGAGTCAGGCCTAAGAGGGAGGTCCTAGGTTCAAATTTGACCTCAGATATTTCCCAGCTGTGTGACCCTGGGCAAGTCACTTAACCCCCATTGCCTAGCTCTTAACACTCTTCTGCCTTGGAACCAATACACAGTATTGATTACAAGATGGAAGGTGAGGGTTTAAAATAAAAGAAAATGGAGATGAGCTGAGAGGCAGATATGCCCCAGCTAGCCAGGTGGACCTTACATAAGCACCCTACAACAGTCATAGAGAATGAATTGATAGAGCAGAAACTGCTGATCTCTTCACCAGATCCCAACAAGAAACTTCCTGTCTCACTTTAAAGGGAGGATGTGGCCAATGGGATAAACAGAACCCCAATCCCTGACCAGGTGACCCCCCCTTCTCTTCAGTTCTCCTGACTTCCTCCAGTCCACACTAGAATCACTTCCTATCTCTGGTCTTTGGGTCACTCCAGAGACTTGAAGCTTTGAAAGTCCACTCTCTGCCCCCCGAATCCCATCTCTCCATCTTTGCACACACTCTCATTGACTTGAAACTTCCCCTTCCCCATGGACAGAGGACTCCCCCGACTTGGGTCCTTTCTTTGGAGCTCCAGAACCATTCTGCAATGCCTTGCAAGCCCCTGGGACACCACAGGTCCTAAATAAAATGTTATCGGGTGGTCGTCTTAGTATAGCCTTCTCTCCCTAATCAGATCATTTCATGTCAACTTTGTATTAAGTTTTGATCGGTTTACCCACACCAGACTTCATTTGGTCCATAGGATCACACAGGCCAAACCTTCAAAAACCCTTTTTTTTTAAACAAGGAAACATCCTCTGCCTTGGCACCAACACTTGGTATTGATTCTAAGACAGAATGTCAAAATAAATCGATAAAAAAAATAATAACAAGATACACGATCGATATTTTTCAAGATGTGACATAGATGCTGGATGCTGCTGGCCTGGGAATCAGAAGGACAGCTCCAGCCCAAGATGCACACTAGCTACACAACCAGAGGCAAACCAGGGAACTTCTCTGACACCTCTCTAGGGATAGAAGTGGGCAAATTTATTGTTCTTTTGCATAGAAGGTGGAGGGGTTTTTCATCTCGGGAGTTTCCCAGGTGATGGAGTCACACCTTCAGGTCAAAATGAACCCTTGTTTTCATTTGTTTTTCTGTTAGGGTACTACAGATCTCACTACCTTCCCCACCCATCCCAGTTTTGATATATTACAGGTCAATTGACATAAGAAGTTAAATGGGAATTTAGAAATCCCCACTTAGAAATTTCAAAATGGAAATTTTAAGAAATATCACAGAATATCAGAAACTAAATGAGAATTTAGAAATTCCCACTTGGAAATGGGAAACTTAAGAAATATCACAGGTAATACATGTAAAACTCAGTGGAATTGCTTGTCGCTCCGGGAGGGGGTAAGGAAAAGAGGAGGGAAAGAACATGAATCATGTAACCATGGAAAAATGCTTTAAAATAAATAAATAAACAGCAACAAAAAAAAAAGAAAAGAAAAATCACAGGAAATAAAAAATTAAGTGGGAATTTTTAGGAGTTTTCCAGAAGCCACAAATGACATCAGATGACACAGGAAAAGTTTGGAAACTCAGAAATGCACAAGATATATGTATAGTATTGTATATTGTAATAGTATTGTATATTGTAGTATTGTAGTATTGTAATAGTATTGTATATTGTCAACATGTAGGCTAACTACTTTAGCCAAATTTTATAATGAAGGGCTAAACACCCCATAAAAGGAAAAGAAAAAATTCAGACTTCTTCTCTGGAATGAAGGGAGGGTCAAAAAATGTTACACTGATTTTCCAGATTATGGGAGTGTCGAACCCGAGGTGTGGAAGGGATCCCTGCATACTTTCAAAACAAAAACAAATGAGAAAACATGAACTATGAGGAAAGCCTTAGTTTCCCCATCTTTGGAGTATCTTGGACCATCCCTGGGCACTTTACACTCACAGGCACACTCACTCACACTCATATACACACTCACACATGCATATACAGACTTACACAGTTCATGTGGGCTACTGGAAGAACAGATGTGCTTCTGCTAATGAAGAACAAATGAATTTGGGCAAGTAGTGTTATATCAGTGTCAAGAGGAGCAAGCTTCCAGAGAGTGGAAGGACCCCAGCTCTCTCTATTTTCACAAATGTGATGTGGACAGTATTGCTGCTTCTACATCCCTCTCTCAGCCACTCATTTTGGATGATGCCTCCACTGGGCACATCTCCCGACATGACTGATGATCCCCTTGTAGTTGCTGAAGTGAAACATTTGTCCCATCTCTTCCTCTAGCCTGTTTGTCCCCTGTGAAGATAAATAAACCCCTTAGGGGATGCCAACCCTCTTAGCTAGAGAGGCTATGAGAGTTTGATAACAAGCCCTCTCTTCATTTTGGACTTCAGCCTTTGGTCGGGCACTCCAGGGTGGGGTGGATTAAAATTTACCTGTGAGTTGGGCAAGCCAGATGTCCAAAATGAGGGGGAAAATGCAAAGCAAACACAACACACACCTATACACATGTGCACTTGCTCCTGAAGTGAACTCCTCCACTTTTTAACAATTCCAATTAAGTGAAAGGGTTACCATGCTCCCAGGAAGAGAAAAAGATGTTATCACATCTCAAATTGAGAACATGCCTTCCAAGAGATTCAAAGATTAGGGCTCCACAAATCCACTCACCCTTGGTTAGATATCCCAAAAGACACCTCACCTGTAATTCCTACCCTTTGTTGAGCATGAGAATACTGAGACCTTAAATTTCAATAATGCTATAAAGTTACAAATGCTTTGCTCATAACAGCTGCAAGATGGGAAGAGCAAATATAATTAACCCCATGGCTCATTTTAGAGATGAGAAAACTCAGGCTTAAGGAGACTAAGGCAGTTCCCCAAGGTCATACAGCTAGTGGAATTCACACTCAGATCTCACCTGCAAATTAACTGCTCTTTGGGTGTGACACAGTCAGCTCCAGATGAAACGCACCCATCCTGTCTAGGGTTCTTTCTTCTAGCCTCCAGAACATATTCAACACCTGACACCTTTGTCCCTAAAGGAATGAAGAAACATGACATTTCTTTTCTAGATTTAAATGGTAGTGTTTATTTCAAAATCTCGGTTTATATTTGACAAAAAGTAGATTTAAGGTAAACCAGAAATGTCCTTCTCACAATGCCAAAAGCTTGTATTAGTTATTTCTGCATGCTGCCTTAAACTAGGTTCAGAAGGGGCAGGCCATTTTCCACCTTACAAAGCCCCCTCCCCCCTACTGTATCTTATTTATTATTATTTTAAAATCTATTTATTGTATCTTGTTTAGAATTTTTAATGTATTTATCTTATTTAGTTTGTATTTTATTTATTGTATCTAACTTATTTTATATTATTTTAGTTTCATTTAATTTTTTTCAATAAACAAAAGCATATTTTTCCTCCCATCATCTTGTCCAAATTGGTGAGAAAAAAGGTAAAAGGTAAGTAACCCTCTGTAACAAACATGCAAAGCAGATTCCCACATTGGCCATATCCAAAAACTGTCTGCCTCATTCTCCACCGTGTGTCCATCACTTCTCAGTCAGGGGTGGGTAGCAGGTTTCATTGTGAGTCTTCTGGAGTTAAAGTTGATTATTTTGTTGTTTGAAGTTCTTAAATCTTTCAATGTTGTCTTTATAGCATTGTCATCATTGTATAAATTGATCTCCTGGTTCTTCTCACTTCCCTTTGCATCAGTTCCTACAAGTGTTCCCGGGGTTTCTCTAAAATTATCCCTTTCCTCATTTTCTACAACACATTAGTAATAGGTTACGTTTAGAAAGGATAATGCAACCATGGGAAATTTTTCTTAATTAATCAATAAAATTAAATTAAAAAAAAAGAAAGGATGTGTTCAGCCATTCCCCACTTAATAGGCATCCCCTCTACTTTCTAGTTTGTTTCAGTGCAGAAAGGATGGCAACAATAAAGCCTGGGTCCTAGGGTATTAGGGCTGGGAGGGTCACACTCTGAAGGTACTAAGTTAGAAAGGACAGGCTTTTAGAAGGAAGCACATGTGGACAGCAAATGCAGTGCAGTGGGGATTTAGAGGACTGGAAAGGGGAGCTGGAGATTGAAAATAAACTTGGGACGTTTCACATATTTGTCAAGAATGGATCCTGCTATGTGTCATGAGATCTGGTCTCTTACTTGAGGGATTTGGAGTATTGTTTATGCTGCATGACCCCAACAAACTCAGTTGGGAGTCGGTGGTGGGATTTAGAGGTAGGAAAATAGGAGGAAGAACTCAGAGGTCTTCATCCTTGTCCTGGTCTTCTGGGAAAATAAAAGTGAAACTCAGAAAGGTTAGGTTACTTGGCTAGAGACATCTAAGTAATAATGGAATTGGACATAATATGATTTTGTTTTTTCTTCCCTCCCTCTCTTCTTTCCTCCTTCTTTCCTTCCTCCTTCCCTCCCTCCCTCCCTTCCTCCCTTCCTTCCTTCCTTCCTTCCTTCCTTCCTTCCTTCCTTCCTTCCTTCCTTCCTTCCTCCCTTCCTCCCTTCCTCCCTTCTTCCCTTCCTCCCTTCCTCCCTTCCTTCCTTCCTTCCTTCCTTCCTTCCTTTCTTCCTTCCTTCCTTTCCTTTCTTCCTCCCTTCCTTCTTCCCTTTCCTTTTTTCCTTCCTTCTTCACTCCCTTTCCTCCCTCCCTCCCTCCCTCCCTTCCTTCCTTCCTTCCTTCCTTCCTTCCTTCCTTCCTTCCTTCCTTCCTCTCTCCCTCCCTTCCTTTTTTTGAAGTAGGATTTCCTGTTTCCGAGCATGTTCACTTTCTCCTATGTGTGCCTTGGGGGCTTTTGGCATTCAATAAATGACCTGTGATGACTCTGAAAGTCATCATCACCAGCCCATGGGGATCTCCCCACTGTATCATGAGCAGTGTCACATCTGGGCCTCCATCAGCTGTGTCCCTCTGAAGCTTTGGGGGGTGACATTCTTGACTTTCCCAGGAGAGAGTATATCACTTGACAATGAGGTAAATACCATCTGATCGTGTGTGTGTGTGTGTGTGTGTGTGTGTGTGTGTGTGTGTGTGTGTGTGTGTGTGTTTTCCTGGTGCCTCTTTGTAGTATTGTGCCTGAAAAGACTTCAGAGTTTGGAGTGACAAGACCTGAGTTCAGATCTCAGCTCTGCTCCTTATTAACTGTAATTTGGGGCATATCACTATTCCTCAGTGAGCCTCATTTTCACCATCTGTAACATGAACGGTGGGCCCTTATAACCTCTAAGATCCCTTCTCCCTCCATGTCTGTGGGTTTTCTCTAGCCCCACTCCCTAAAGGCCACATAAAACCTCTCCCCCAGAGCTTTTCATTAGCCTGAGGGGCTGGGAGGGTCTCTGTTCTCTAACACAGCCCAGTGCTCCCACTTATTGTGTTCTCCCCAATTTTAGAAGTCTGAGCATCCCACTTCCATTTGTAACCCCTCAATGGTTAGATAAACTTTTAGAGAGGAGTATTTATTTCAGAGGTATAGAGCAAGAACAAGTGCCTTGGGAGCAGTATTCCTTTTATATCATTGGTTTCTGAGAAGGGGAGAGGAATTAGCTTGACAGCCAAACCCAGTTCCTTTTGTTGTTGTTGAGTGGTTTAAGTGAGTCCAATTCTTCATGACCCC
>NC_077234.1:18197771-18273115 GCF_027887165.1 Monodelphis domestica
GAACCAGCTGTGTCCACCACACCCATCTTTTTCTTCCTCTTTTTTTTTTTTTTGGTGGTATGGCATAAATGCTTTGTGACATCTGTTTGCTGCTCCCTGTGTCTGTTGATATAATTCACTCATCCTTTCCTGGATGCCCAGAGCCAGGACACCCACCCAGAACACAGGCCACACCTTCAGGATCCCAGGTGGAATTCTTGGCCCCAGAATTTGTTCAGGGTGGAGTCTCTGGGGATTGTCCTGGTCCTCGGGAGGCAGGGAGGGACAGGGAGGAATATGGAGCTTGGCAGTCAACTCAGGGGAGCGGTGCTCCTCCCTGACACTCAGATGAACCACAGGTCACCCTACCACAAGCCCAGTGCCTTTCAGGGTAGGTCAGACTTTCCCAGGAGATCTCCCATCACAAACACTAGAAATAAGTACTAGTTTCCAAGTGTCTGCGAGTCTGGAGTCAGGAGGAGGGTGTTGGACTAGGTGACCTCTAAGGTTCCCAGTTGTAGGTCTTTGATGCCATGATTCAATTACAGAGTTACTTAATATAGTGTTTGGTATTCAGGAACATGTTACGTTTCTGCTTGACTTGGCAAGTCTGTGGTCCAAGGGGAGAAAGAACATCCAGCAAGTTGGGATACTGGAATATTCAGATTTGAACCAGCTAATGTCTACACAGTACCAGGGAGATGAGGTGAAAACCAGCCCACAGGGTGTAATGGTAAAATTGTGGGTGACTGTGGAGGGAGAAAGAGGTTGCCTTAGGATGTGCATTTGGGACATCTTCAGACCCCAAAAGGAGGTCTGGGGCAGGACTGAATATATCTTTGAAGTCAGTCCATCTCAGCAAGTCTCCAAAGTGTTGGCAGTGGGAAAGCCCCTTGGGTTCGAGAATAGACAAATAACCAGATTTCGCCTATACTAAATGTAGGGGGGAAGATCTAGTCCAAATTTTATATCTCTAACTGGGGGAAAAGAACATAGATTTCAAGTTGGACTGAGCCATTGAGTCTAATCTCTTTATTTTACATATTTAATAAAACCAGGAACTTGCGTGACTTGCCCAAGGTCATGCAGCTTGTGTCTGAAGACAGATTCAAACACAAGTCCTCATGAGTCCAAGACCAGAGGTCCACCCAGCTACCCCAAATGTCTTCTTGAGAGTATGCTCACATGGCTAGTGGATAGAACTAGCAGGAGCCCATAAGAACATAGATCTTAGAGGCCAGTGAGAGCTCCCTAAGTGGCCCTCTCATTCCCCCAAGGTCATGTGGAAGGAGCAGAGGCAGAATTTGAACTTGGATCCTAGGACTCCATGTACAGTTTTCTTTTCTGCCACCCCACATTGCTGGATATTGCCTTAAAGGAAAGAATCATCAGATGTGGGACAATTGAAAAAACACCACTGGAAAATGGCAGTGGAAGAAGAATATTTGGGGCCAGGAAGTTAACAAATAAATATGATTCGTGGAGCATGAAGAAAGAGAGTGAAATGTAGAAAAAGAGAAGGAAGAAAGAGGAGGAGAGGTCAAGCAAGTAGAGACAGAGTTCCACAAAGGATGCTTGTTCATATTTTCTAGCCACCCTTTGAGCAGGTTGGCCAAAGAGTTGGAATCCAGAACTGTCCTGTCTTGACTGACTCCGTAATATGAATGAGTTGAAGTTCATAAAATCATGGAAGCAGCAACAACTTTAGAGGCCATCTGGTTCGACCTCTCGTTCTTCAGATCAGGAAACTAAGACCCAGAAAGTGGAAGAGATTTGCCCAGAGTAATAGAAGAAGAAAATTGCCAAGCTAGGCTCAACACCCAGCTTCTGGCTCCAAAGCCTTTCTCCTTACCAGGATGCCTACCGTAGAACTCAGTGCCTCAACCAAGAAGACTTCTGAACGTTCACTTTGAGTCAATGCATTCTTGTGCTCTTCCCTGCCTAAGGAACTTTGGTCAACTGCTCAGGGGCCCCTTTGGCCCAGCCATTTGCCTAAGCTTCTCAGAGGTGGGCAGAACATGGGTGTCAAACTCGACTTATCCCAGAATCAGAACCAGAAGCTGAAGCACAACTTAATTCTAAGGGAAAAAATGGGAGACAATGGAAGTTAAAGTAAACACAGGGATCAGAATATTAGGAAAAATAGTAATAATAACTGGTATTTCTATGTGCCTTCAAGTTTGAAAAATACTTTACATCTGTTACTGCCTTCTGAGTCCAACAATAGAACTATGAGGTTGATAATTTACATGTTATTATCCCCATTTTACAGATAAGGACTACTAGGTTGAGTGATTTACCCATGGTCATACAACTATTAAATGTCAGAGACAGGATTTGAACCCAGTTCCTCTACATGTTCCATGTGCAGAAAGCTGGACAAAGAGTCCTAGGATCCAAGTTCATTACCAGTAGGTAATGCTTTTCAGGGTGGTTGAGAAGACTTCTCTAGGGAATACAAGGGGGAAAGGGCAAAAGAATTAGGTAAAAATCCCAGAAACAAGCCTTCTAATATCAAGATAATTGGTAGATGGTTGACTCCTTAAAAATGGAGGGAAATTGTGTGTTATATGAAGGGAGAATAAGAGGATGTAGGAAAAGAGATCTCTGTCCTGAATGAACAAAACCCACCCAAATGGAGATCAGACAAGGGGGTAGGATGCAGCCTCTCATTAATGATGATAGCACAGGACTGGACTTGCACACAGTAATTATTTAACATTTTCTCACTTTTATTTCTGTTCCCATTTCAAGTTCAGTTAATTCAGTTTGTAAGACCAAAAGGAAATATTTTTTTTAGCCTTTGTGAAATGCATTTTAACCCTGGCTAGGTACAGCTCATCATTTTTTGCATTTTAAAGCCATGGTCCAGAGCTCCAAATCCCATTCTTAGGTGCTGTCTAATTAGCCAGCTCTTTACTTCCCAAATCAGCATTTGTCCTTTTCTTCCCTTGCCTTCAATGGACCACAGAGATAGTCGTTTGGTTTCTTGTCTAGACTCTGTAATCTTTATTAATTCTTTCTAGGTTCTTTCCGTTAATTTCATTTATGGCTTCATGGGTCACCCAAAATAGGTAATAATAATGTTTTGACAAGTGTTTAGGGTTCTCTGTTTGACAAGTGTTTAGGGCAATGGCTTTGACAGGCCGGCTAAACCTTGTGAGGGTAGCCATCGAGTCGTCGACCCCTGGTGAACCAGGGCTTTGCTCACCCAGCATGTGAAGACTGCTTCGGCCGAACAGACGGAAGAAACCAATAAGAAGGTTCAACGGCTGAGAGGGCGACGCAGCAAAGCACTGTGGAGTGCTCAGGGCGTGTTGGAGCACAAAAGACAACAGGGCCATCCAATGCAGCTGAGGAAGTCTCCAGGTGTAATGACTTTTCGTGCCACTGGACCCAGGCTTCCAACGCCGAGAGAGTGGGACTGTCTCTGTGCATCGACTTTTCCACTTAAATCTCTTTCACGCACAAGTATTTTGTGCACACTCATCTACATCACAGATGAAAGCACAAAGATAATCGTCATCCTCAGTTACCGAGAGACTACTACTACATGGACTAATCAGAGCCATGTGTGGTGGCCTGAATCACAAGGAAAGGTTGAGAGAAACCAAGAACATTGACTCAAAGTATAGGAAAAAGATCTCTAGACTTGGAATCAGAGGATCTGGATTCAAGTCCAAGTTCATTATTTGAATGACCCTGGGGGGGGGGTGTAATCTTTTCATCTTTCAAGTAAGGGCACCTCTAAGGTCCTTATCATTTTACATCTATGATCTAAGTTTTGACCTCTTCTTTGAGTTGTCAGAGCCTACCACCTCCCATGGTGGAGTTGAAAGCCCAGTGGATGGATGTGCTCCCACTCTGAACATAACAGAACCTACGAGATGACCCCGTGAAAGAGAAAATGAAGAATCCCTGTTCTCATTCCCCAGGCTTTGTTGAAAAACGCTAGTGTCCTACCTGCCCAATTCACCTAGTCTCTGCCACATAATGGTGACTGAAGAGCAGGGCTTTGGAAGCCGAGATGTCCCAGAGCTTGGGGACAAAGCTTCTGATTGTGGGTCTGTTCACTCTACTCCCCACTGTTCAGATTCCTGTTTTTCCATTACTGACAGTGTAATTTGAGTAACAGACCTCCTCTGCAGCTCCGGGTCTGTCCATACAGTTCTTTTGTTGGAGAAAAAAAATCACATTTTCTGGACAAAAGTTGCTTTGACAAAGGCCCCAGCAGTAGTCGAGAGCCATCTATCCACCTTGCACACGAGCTCGTCAGCCAGACTCACTTATGTGCACCTAAGGGTGGGGCCAGTCCAACCCCACTTTCCCTATGTGTAATAAGGGGAAAAAAAGACCCAGGAAAAACCAACAGATCCAGCGATCCTTCCTCCTTTTTCCTTCTTTCCTTCCAGTTTTTCCTTTTTCAGAACCCCATTCTCTTCTGCCAATTCCAATTCTTTCTGCTTCTTTGATCCACGCCTATAGCATGGGGCACCTTCTTAAAGGGATTGGGATGAAGAGAAAAAATGAAAAGGAATTCTTTTCCCCCTTTTCTTTCTCATCTTCCCCTCCTTCTATTACACTCATCTATTCACAGACCCTCTGAGGTCTCTTTCAGTCCTTGATCGAGGACGCCATCATTCTGTGGTTCTAGGAGCACTTATTAAACCAGGGCTGTGCTGGATGCAGAGGTGTGTGATGGGATGGTGATGCCCAAACATGACCAGCAACATCACTTTAAGCTTCAGGTGTCCCATTATTTGAGAGCTGCGGGGAGGGGACCTGGCCATTATTGCCTCAGTCAAAATACTCATTTAATAGGTGAGAATTCTGAGATCCAAGAAACTGGTCTGCCTGGCCCAGGGTACTCAGGTCATCACTGGTTGAACTGGATAAATCTGGGGGGATTTTAGAACAAAGAAGCAGGGTCCGTACCACTTCCAGGCCCAGGAGTTTCAAGGTAAGGAGTGTAAGAAAAAGTTAAATACAGAAAAGTTGAAGGATTCAGAAGATTCGGGAACTGGAAGGAAGCTGGGAAATGATTTGCCATTTGTCATTTTGGACTGGACCTGTGATTCTTATTGATATAGAAAACTTCTGGCAAGGAAATTCCTTCTACCAATGGGAAACCACACTTTCTCTACAAATCACATAGTTTAGAAAGTTGCGGGCAACAAGATGGTGTAGCAGATAGTATACTAGGGTTGGAGTCGTCTTCCTGAGTTCAAATCTGACCTCAGACATTTACTAGCTATGTGACCCTGGCAAGTCACTTCACCCCATTGGCCTCAGTTTCCTAATTTGTCAAATGAGCTGGAGAAGGAAATGACAAACCACTCTGGTATCTTTGCCAAGAAAACCCCAAATGGGCTCATGAAGAGTCAGACATGATTGAAAAATGACTCAACAACAACAAAAATAAAGTTGCCTAGAGATGGAAGATGCTGAATCAATCAATGCAAAGCACCTTTGAAACGTTTACTACATGTCTGCTGATTTATGCGGCCCTAAGATCTAGGGTTATGGACAGAAACAAGCAAGACAGTTCCCTCCATCACGGAGCATCACTGACCCTCAGAGAAGGAGGCTTATATATGGAAGTCAACAAGGAATGTTTTAGACACTGAAGTCCCAGGGCTGGTGACTAGGGTCATAGAATGAGGGATTGACAGCCCTTCTCAGGAAGGTAATATTTCCTTTGGTTGACCTCTCCTCAGTCTTATTTTCCTCATCTGTAAAGTGGGGATGTATCTACCCCTGGTCATTGTGAGGAGCAAATGAGATAACCTACCCAAAATGTTTGGTAAACTTTAAGGCATCAAATAAATGCTAATTATTGTTATTATTATTATTATTACTGAGCTAGGCAAGAGGGTCAAGGAAGCAAAAAAAAAATGACCAGGAAGCAGCCTTCTGGACTGGATCCAGGTTCAGTGTGGTGAAGCCCAGGGAGTTAGAGCCCAGGCGCATAATAGCTTCAAGAGGGCTAGGAATTCCCTCCTGATAGGGAGGATCCAGAGTACAGAAATATACATACATGTACATGTACGTATGACATGCCCAATGGGGGGGGGGCTTATTTTTGCTTGACTCTGGATGTTTGTTATAATCATTTTGTTTCTCTTTTCTTTTTTTCCCCAACAAGAAGAGAAATGGGTTTTTGGTCATTAAAAAAATTAATAAAACAGATGGCTGGGAAATCAATACACAATATTGATTCTGAGATGGAAGGTAAGGGTCTATGCCCTTCTGCAAAATGAGACAAAGAGGGGCAGCTGGGTAGCTCAGTGAATTGAGAGCCAGGCCTAGAGACAAGAGGTCCTGAGTTCAAATTTGACCTCAGACACTTCCCAGCTGTGTGATCGTGGATAAGTCACTTAACCCCCATTCCCCCATTGCCTAGTCTTTACTGTTTCTCTGCCCTGGAACCAATACACAGTATTGATTCTGAGACAGAAGGTAAATGTTTAAATAAATAAATAAAATAACATAAATTGAATTAAGCCATTTACTCAGGAGCCGATAAGCCAACAAACATTTATTAAGCTTTTACTAGGTGCCAGGCCCTGGGGATAGCAATACAGACAGATCAATGATCCCTAGCCTTCTTACATCCTAATGGTGAATAAACCCTATAAAATGAGACTGAAGGAATAGGAGGGGGTGGAGAAAGGGACCTTCCTAGGGCATGGTAGAGGAAGTCCAGAGAATCAAGAGAGGATGACTGGCACGGGTACTTTCCTTCAAATGGAAAAACTGAAAAACTAGCCATGGAGGATGGGGGCAGTGGGTGCTTCCAGTGTGAGAAGCCCAGAAGTAGGGTGAATTTCCAGGTTAAAGAGGCTTCTGTGGCACGGTAGAGAAAGTCCAGAGAGGAAATACCCAGCCAGAAGATGTCAGAGCTGAGGTTTCAGCCCCAGGCTCCCTGACTCCCCAGTCAACCATAAAGCTAAAAGTATCTAGCTGGCAAGTTGTTTGGTGCAGAGTGAGGGACGGTGAGTCACTTTGTAAGCCTTAACTTGCTCTGGACGGATGAGTTCTAGTCATTATGGCCATGGAGTGCTTCCCAGAAGAGCAACCAGCTCCTTGAAGCAAAGGCAAGACCTCAATAGGTGTTGGCAGGGAAAGCCCAGATCCCTTGGGAACTCACATCTGTCCCATAAATCCTGTGGGACCTACAGCATCTCCCTGGCTCTGAAGTGGAAACATCACTAGACTGAGGACCAAGAGGCCTGAGTCCTAGTCCTGCTCCTGTCCTGCTCAAGAAGATTCATTCACATTTGTTTAACACCTTAGAGTTTGTAGAGGACTTTCTTCACAGCAGCTCCAGGAACTGAGCCATGACAAGTTTGTCATTCCCATTCCCAATTTAGAGATGAGAGAAGTGCTTTGTAGGACATAAACACTAGGAGCAGTGTTCTTTGTGTGGGGATTTGAACCTGAGTTCAAATCCTGCCTTAGATACTGCCTCACCAGGATGGCCTTGGGCACACCATAATTTCCTTGCTTGTGCTTTCCTCTGGGGTTTCTCTCCCTCTCCCTCTCCCCCTTCCTCCCTCCCTCTCTCTCTCTCCCCCCCTCTCTCTCCCCCCCTCTCTCCCTCCCTCCCTCTCTGTCTCTATCTCTATCTCTGTCTCTGTCTGTCTCTCTCTCTCTCTCTCTCCCTCCCTCCCTCTCTGTCTCTATCTCTGTCTCTCTCTCTCTCTCTCTCTGTCTCTGTCTCTCTCTCTCTCTCTCTCTCTCTCTCTCTCTCTCTGTGTCTCTCTCTCTCTCTCTCTCCCCCTCTCCCTCTCCCTCTCCCTCTCCTCCCTTCTCTCCTTCTCTCTCTCTCTCTCTCTCTCTCTCTCTCTCTCTCTCTCTCTCTCTCTCTCTCTCTCTCTCTTTCTCTCCCTCTCTCCTCCTTCCTTCCCTCACTCCTCTGAGCTCTGTGTATGTGTGAATCCCCCATTGGAACAAAAGTTCCCTGAGTTCAGGAACCACACTTTCTTCTTTTCTTTCTATTTCTATTCCCATCACTTTGCCCCTTGCTTAGCACAAAGTAAGTTACTTAATAGACCCTGGTTGACCAAATGGCTTTATGTTTCCAGCCTCAGCCTCCCCTTTTATAAAATGGAAAAGGTTGGACCAGACAGCATCCAAGGTCCCCTGCCAACTCCAGAGCAATGATCAGACACCTATGGACCAGAAAAGGCCAGGAGGTGACTAAACTTGGGTTGGGAGTGATGAGGAATCTGCTGTGGAAGGGGAGAGAGGAGAGAGGGCCAAAGCCACTGAAGGACGGAGCTGGAGATCAATGGTCAGTCCTCAGCAGACAACTCTGGTCTTACACTTTGAACATGACTCCCCAGAAATTCCTGAAGGAAGGCGGGGGAGAGGTTGAGAGAATAAGAAATAAAAAGGCAAAAGGAGAAAAGAAAGAGAGAGACAGAAAGAAAGAAAGCATGAGAGAGACACAGAGAGAGAGACAGAGAAAGACAGACAGAGAGTTAAAGCTGGCATCTGAACATTTTCCAAAGGGCATGCAAATGACCAGGCAGTTTTCCTACTGGAGAATTGCTTCATTCAGTATAAAAGGGAGAAGTTAGCTCATTAAAGTACTAAAATGCAGACAAGAAATCGAGCCATTTTATTTTTATTTTTATTTTTTATTAAAGAAAGGCAATGATTACTTAAGAGTTGATTGAAAGAAAGCTCAGGCCCCTTCAAGTGGGTCATTTCAATTCCACACTCCCCGGCGATCTAAAAATGAGTTTATTTGAATTAAATCAATATCCCTTTTTTCCTTTTGCATTTGAAAAGTCAAGGTCAGGAGATGTTGATATGAGAAAGAGAGTTTCGATGGATGAGGCTAACTCAAGTACAGGGCTCTCTAATGGCTTCCTTTGTGATCCTGAATAGCCAATCAGATGGTCTCCTTTTCTAGACATTCCGTGATATTGATAGAATACCTTCAGACAATAGGATCTGAAAACTCAAAACCACATCTGTGTCCAAATATATTCAAGCCTGTTTATGTTTACAACTCAAAATCATCTGATTGTAGATGAATAGCTCGGTGCTGTCTCGGAAAATGCTTACTTTTATATCATTCTCGAGAGGGCAATTGTGGACGTCAGAGTGGCTGGAGATCATGCTGGGAGAGGGGACTGGCATTTCTCTGCCACAAAGGCTATTGAGTGAAATCACCAGGGACATTCAGAAAAGTCTCCGGAATGAAGGGGACTTGCCGAGGAATTCTGCCTCCTTTGAATAAACTCATCTTGCAAAATGGTCCATTTTTGAAAGGTTCCAGCATTTAGCATTAATTCCCATTGGCCTTGGGGGTTTTTGGGGTCCTAATCACTTGGATTCGAGAATTCATTTAAGACCATTAAAACAGAAAGTCCTCTCCATGGTGTTCGCCGTGGATGTCCCTTTTCTTTCCTCTGGATCTTCTGGGTAAGAAGTGAATCAAAAGAACCCCCAAATCCTCTGGGTCTCCACTATCTTTGGTCAGTCCAGGCAATTTCCTAGGGTGGGAAAAAATGGCGGGATGTAGAATCAGAGTACTTGGGTTCAAATGCCAAGACCTGCCAAGTGCTACCTCTGTGACTTTGGGCAATGATAATAATAATTATTGTTGTTCCTTCATGTGTGACTCTTCACTGCCCCCTGGACCATACCGCCTATAGGGTTTTCTTGGCAAGGATACTAGAGTGCTTTGCCATTTCCTTCTCCAGTGGATTAAGGCCACCAGAGGTGAAGTGACTTGTCCAGAGTTGCACAGCTAGACTCAAGTCTTCCTGACTCCAGCCCCAAGCTAATGAAAGAGGAAACCTTTCAAAGATTGCATGTGCAAGATATATATAGTGTGAATGGAAGGTAATCTCAGAAGGAAGGGACTAACCCAAGAGAGGACTGGAGTGGGGTCTGGGGAAGGACTCTTGACAAAGGAGGGAGTTGAGTTGAGTCTGGAAGGAATTTAGGAAATGAGGAATTTCATTCAAAGTGTGAGTGGGAGAGAAGGGGAAGCATATGGCGGCTATTTTCAAAGCCTTGGCCATAGCTTGGATATTGGGACAATTCCATTGAGGAGTCAACGGTGACCCTGATGTTGTGAGACCAGGTACCTGGAATGTGGGACCTCCACTTTGATAGACAGTTGGTGATGCCGGACGGGAGGCCAGCAGAGAGGTCTTAAATAGAATCATCCGCATTGGGGGGATAATCAAACCCAAGATGGACTGAACATATGTTGTCTAAAGTCCATCTAAGCTGGAGATGTTAATGGGGGCTGGGGAGGAACAGACAAAGGGAGGGGAAACAACAGCTTGGGAAGAATGGCTCCTATGGCCCAGAGCAGAAAGAAGCGCTATCTCCCCTGGTCCAGGGAGTGCCTTCCCTCTCGTGAAGTCCCCGTGGAAAGAGCTTTAACTCCAGATTTATTATTCAAAACTCAAACCCTGACTCCACCGCTAAGCATCTGTGTGAATCAGACAAAATCATTTACTCATCTTACTTGGGCCTCGGTTTCCTGTTCTGTGAAATGTGAGGACTGAACTAGGCAGCCTCCAAGCTCCTTCCAGCAATAACTCAGATGACCTGAATATCTGATGATTCCATTTCTTCCCTCCCCTTCCCCATCCCTCATTAAGACCGGACCAAAAATCCCTGGAGCTGTTAACTCAGTTAGTCAGGGTAATTGAGGCTAGACTTGGCAAGGGTGGGGAAAACCACAAATAGTCAATATTTGAAGAAAATTAGACATTTAATTGCAGCTATAAATGGGGCCTTTTACCCTTGACTCTGGGCTACATACCTATGGCAAATGCGTCAAGGCCTGGGCAGCCCTGGCCTACCAGCATCTCTTTGCTGACAAAAGACAGGCCCAGGAGCCGGCTCTGGTTATCTGAGGGGCATGAATCAGCTCCGTGTTCTGGCATGGCAGTGAGAGGCCGCCCCCTGATGGGCAGGAATGCCAGGCCTGCCTCTGCTCAGCCTTCCTCCGCCTGCCCTCTAGTGGGAGGACTGGGCTGGGCTGGAGCCACAAACTGAACAATCTACCTGAGGCTGAAAGAGGCAGCTGTTCAGGACCAGACAGGATGATGTTATCCATTTCCCTTTCTTTTTCCTCCCTCAATCCCTTCCTTCCTCCCTTGATCCCTTCCTTCCTTCCTTCCTTCCTTCTTCCTTCCTTCCTTCCTTCCTTCCTTCCTTCCTTCCTTCCTTCCTTTTCTTCCTTCCTTCCCTCCTTCCCTTCTCCTATTCTCTTCCTTCCTCCATTCTCCATTCTCCCTCCCTTCCTTCCTCCATTCCTTCCTCCCTCACTTCTTTCTTCCCTTCCCTCCTTCCTCCAGTCTCCCATTCCTCCTTCCTCCATTCTCCCCATTCCTCCCTTCCTCCCTCCCTTTCTTCTTTCCTTCTTCCCTTCCTTCCTTCCTTCCTTCCTTCCCTTTTTTCCTTCCTTCCCTCCTTCCCTTCTCCTATTCTTCCCTTCCTCCATTCTCCCATTCCTCCCTCCCTCCCTTCCTTCCTTCCTCCCTTCCTTCCTCCCTCACTTCTTTCTTTCCTTCCCTCCTTCCTCCATTCTCCCATTCCTCCTTCCTCCATTCTCCCATTCCTCCCTCCCTTCC
Source organism: Monodelphis domestica (assembly GCF_027887165.1). Taxonomy (NCBI): domain Eukaryota; kingdom Metazoa; phylum Chordata; class Mammalia; order Didelphimorphia; family Didelphidae; genus Monodelphis; species Monodelphis domestica. Next base: position 18,209,363 of record NC_077234.1, read on the forward strand.
TTCCTTCCTCCCTCACTTCTTTCTTTCCTTCCCTCCTTCCTCCAGTCTCCCATTCCTCCTTCCTCCATTCTCCCATTCCTCCCTTCCTCCCTCCCTCCCTCCCTTTCTTCTTTCCTTCTTCCCTTCTCCCATTCCTCCCTTCCTCCATTCTTCCTTGCCTTCCTTCCTTCCTCCCTTCCCCCTTCTCCCATTCCTCCCTTTTTCGCTCCCTCTCTCCCTTCCTTCCTTTCTTCCTTCCTTCCCTCCTTCCAAAAATGTTATTTGGTATATGGGATGACTCTCTGGGAGAAGAAAGGAGAAAGTTTGCTGGTATGAACTACAGTGATAAAACTCAGAGTGAGCAGCTCTCTCACAATAGTGAGGGTTCTTTATTCATCTTCTGCCAGACTTGAGGGCCTGGAAGAATGTACTAGAAAGAGATGGATGCTAGAGTCAGATAGGGTTCAAATTGTGTCTCTGGGGCTTTTTACTGTCTGACAATAGGTAAGTCACTTAGTTTCTCTGTGCCTCAGTTTCCTCATCTCTAAAACGAGTGACTTGGTCTTGAGAACCCCTGAGATCCCATTCAGCTTTGAATATTAGATCTGGCCAAATCACTTCATGGTTCTTGCACTAATGACCAGTTGTGACTGCCTTCGTGTCTTTGTCTGTAAAATGGGAATCACCCAACTTTGTGCTGGAAGGAATCCTAGAGATCATATAGTCCAGTGACCTCAGCACATGGATGAAGAAATAGGGGCCCAGAGAGGCTGGGTCAGCTGGCACAGCCACTAGCCACATTGTTTGCTGACAAATCCAGCACTCTTTCTTTTACAAGGATATTGAATCTGGAATCAGAAGACTTGGGTTCAGATCCTGAATCATTCATTATCTACAAGTCCTTGTGGATGAGACATTTAGCTCCTTGGAGGAGGCTCAGTCTTTTTATCTGTAAAACAATGATAATGATGAAGATGATGATGATGATGAAAGTGACAGGGATGATGATGATGGTGAGGGTGGTGGTGATGAAGGTGATGATGAGGAAGATGATGGTGTGCCAGTATTTGTTTGTATATGAAGCTTTAAGAATGGCAGATTTTGTACTTAAGTTATATCATTTAATCCTCACATCTAGCTTGTGAGATGAAATGTTATTACTCCTTCATTAAAATTTTGGGGTCAGGAAGACATCTTCCTAAGTTCAAATTCAGTCTCCAAAACCTACTAGCAATGGGACCCTGGGCAAGTCATTTAACCCTATTTGCTTCATCTTCCTCATCTATAAAATGAGCTGCAGAATGAAATGGCCAATTACTTCAGTATCTCGGCCAAGAAAACCCCAAAATGGAGTCTCAGAGTCAGACACAACTGAAAAGACTGAATTGCCCCATTACACCAAATGCAACACATTTGAAAAATAACGAAGCTAAGCCTGAGAAAGGCTAGTTGACTTGGATTATACAGCTGGCATCTGAGGGATGGGGAAGTGGATCCGCTGTCTGGGGGGATCAGGAGAGGCTCCAGGCATGCCTGGACTTTAAGTGAACTCAGTTCCAGGACTATAAGAAGGAGGAGGAGGAAAGAGGGGCCATGCCTGGCCTTCGGTGAGATCGCCACAAGGGCTCAGCCAACATTATCCTCTTGCCCATTGCTGTTGGGTGAGGACCCATGTCTCTCCACTCTTCTACACTGTCTCTTTTTAATCTCTCGCCACGAGTCCCCAGAGCTCCCACTGTAGGCACCAAAGACAGAGCTGCCCAGAAGTGGCCTGAGTCACTCCAGGGCCTCTTGCTTTCACTCTCCCTGGGGATTGGAGGTGCCCAGTTTGGCCCAGGAAGGGCAGATGGTGGAGGTGACTCACAAACTCTAACTCGTCCATTGAATCTCTGCGCTGGGACATGACCACAGAGAGTCGTGAGCCGGAGTATTCCTGCCCAGTCACCACATCCCAAGAGCACAGCCATTGCTAAGAGACCATTGGGCGGCCACATTAACCACCTACAACAAATCATAGAATCCCTGGGATCTGAGCTGAAGGAACCTAAGAGATCACTTAGACCTGCCTCTTTCATTTTGTCAGATAGGAAACTGAGGCAGGAGGAGATTGAGAGGTCCCTTGAGCAGTCTCACAGCTAGAACCATTACAAGAGTTCCGGTCTCCTGATTCCTAGTTTAAGAATCTTTCTACTAATTTTTCTTCTAGTCATGGAGGCAGAGAGATACAGTAGAAAATGCTCCGGCTGTAATCAGAAGTACTGGGTTCCAGTCAGCAAGCTTTTATTTATCAACCACCCACGATGGTGTCAGATGGACCTTCACTGTTCAAGACACCGAAGACCAGGAGACAAAAATGAAGTTGTCTTTGACCTCCAGGAGCTTCTGTTCAATGGGTCACTTGGCTGGGGGACTCTGGGAAAGTCTTTTCAGAACTTAATTTCCTCCTCTTCAAATTAGGCAGAATAAAACTTGCCCTACCTAACTCACAGGGCTTCTGGGAGGCAAGAGTGCCAAAGCTTACTTTCTTGAGACTCTAAATTCCTTGATGACAAGGATGAATTCCATTTTTGTCAAGGGGTCTCCGGCCATACAGGAGTCTCTTCATCCATGTTTACTGTGTTTTATAGAGGAAAGAACACTCTCTGGAATCAAAATGACACCTGTGATCCCCCCCATCACTTCATCTTCCTGGGCCTCAGTTTCCCCATCTGTAAAAGGGGGGAGATTGGACCAGATGACCCCTAAGGTCCCTTCCAGCTATCAAGCAATGATCCTTTGAGGCAGGAGGCTGGACTGAAGGACCCCACAGAAATCCAGGCTCACACTGTTTGTTAGTTATTTCCAGTGTTCATGGGTTTGGAGGTGTGTATGTGCATGTGTGCGTGCACAGCAGGTCTTCGCCTCTCCCTCCGTGCTCTCTCTCCATCCTGCCTTCCCCAGAGCTCCGGGAGGTCTGCCTTTCTTATCTCCAGTTTACAGATGAAACAGGGAACAGAGAAAAGAAGGTAATTATCTCCCACCTGACTCAGGATCTCTGATGGGTGACTCAGAGAGCTGGGCACCAGGTTTCATGTGGAGCCTGAGGGCAGTGACACAGGCATTTGTCATAGGAAAAGTCCGAGGAGAAAATCCAGCTTTGCCTTTCCAGGCTCCTGACCCGGAGACCAGGGCAGAGGGAAGAGAGAAGAAGGCTAGAAATCCTGAACTCGTGACACCTCCCTCGGAGTCTGGGGCCAGGTAGGAGCAAGGTCACCCAGACCCCACCATTTGCCCCTGTGCCCTATCCCTGGGTGCCCTGGCAGTGTCCCTTCAAGTCAAGGGAGGCCAATCAGAAAAGCATCTTTCCTGCCAGAGCCTGGGCTTGGAGGCAGACGTCTTGGCAGCTCCGCTCCTACCTAGTGGTGAGACTTTGGGCGAGTTCTTTCTCCCTTCTGAGCCTCAGGTTCTTCATCTGTAAAGTGAGAAATTCCAGCTAAATGAGGTAGGAAATCCCTTTCAGGATTAACATTCTATCCCCCTCTGACTCACAACCTACCAAACCGATAGCAATATTAATATCGTTGATGCCGCCCCATCCCCGGCTCCACGGTGACGTCTCATCTCTCCTCTGGCGGGCTCCTCAGGGTGCCCTGGAGGATTTTAGTGACTCATAGAATGGGTCTAGCCCAGTATGCCCACCTGCCCAGCTCCCCCAGGGGCACATCTGTGGTGATCATTATTTCATCCAGAACTTTGCCGAAATGTAGAAGTCTCTTAACACCTAGAGCTGTTCAAAATTTTGTTGTTTGGTGTTTTTCAGGTGGATTCGACTCTTTGTGAATCCATTTGGGGTTTTCTTGGCAAAGACACTAGAGTGGTTGGCCATTTCCTTCTTGAGTTCATTTTACAGATGAGGAAACTGAAGCAAACAGGGTTCAGTGACTCATCTAGGGTCACACAGCTAATAAGTGTCTGAGGCCAGATTTGAACTTCGAGAGATGTCTTCCTAACTTCAGGCTGGCACTCTACCCACCATACCACCCAGCTGCCCTCTTCAAGGGTGGAATGGACTAATCTTGGAGGAAGTGAGTTCCTCATGACTGAATCTTTCCAGGTCAAGGCAGAATGACCACTTTTCAGGGATGTTTCAGGGGTGATTTTACCCCAGGTATGATTTGGACCAGACACCCTCTGGAGGGTTTGATGGATTGATTATCAGAGGTGTCTCTGAGAGGGACTGGAGTCCAGCAGAAAATGCTCCATTGGGTATGGAGGCATGAAGCTTACATCCTAGTGTGGGGAAGGTCACAGTCTCTTTCTCCTCATATCAGATGAGGGGTAAGACTATCTTTAAAGTCCCTAGTTCTTCTGGCCCTTCCTGAAATTGTGGGGTCAGTTAGTCTGTCAATAAACATTCATTAAGGACCTACTGTGCACCAGGCACAGAACCAAGTGCTGGAGTCCATTCAACCAGAATGTTCCCGACCCTTTTAGTGGCCACTCTATGGTCAGGTTCCTAAAAAAAAACCCTGCTCATAGCACATTTTTTATGGAAAAAAATCCTCAGAGCTCAGTCGTTTTGGTTTTATTTTATTCCTTTACTCAGTACATGAATAAACTTGACTATTTGTCTCCATTGCCTTTTTATTAAGTTGAGGTATTTTGTTTGGAGACAGCCTGACATATCCCAATAGATATCCTCTTGAGGACTTCCACTTCCATTAGCCAAGATGGCAGAATAATAAATGCTCTGTCCTTGCCCAGACCCACTTCCAAACAACCACAAAAAAATAACCTACCTCAGAACAAATTTTGGAGTGGCAGAACTATCAAAAGACAGAGGGAAGCAGGGTTTCAGTCAAAGAAAACATATAGAACCCCTTGCAAGCATACTCAACAGAACCCTCAGCCAACGTGGTGGTCATACCACCTGGGAGAGCTGGCAGCTGAGGAGATGAATCCAGCTCAATCCAGGGTACAGGGCACCTGGGGGAACTCAGAGTCCTTTGTCTACCATAGGAGTGGAACTGAGCTTCACCACATAGATGAGGCCATCCAAAAAGCCCCCCAAATCAGCAAAAGACAAAGAAGAAGACCAATCCTGAAAAACTATTTCAGAACAAATCCCTCCCCTTCCCTACCTGAGCACTTTCATCAAAAAGATTCAAAGGGAGAGCAACTAGGTAGGATAGAGAACCAGACCTAGAGACAGGAGGTCCTGTGTTCAAATCTGAACTCAGATACTTCCTAGCTGTGTGACCTTGAGCAAGTTCATTTAACCCCCATTTCCTAGCCCTTACTGCTCTTCTGCCTTGGAACCAACACTTATGAAGGTAAGGGTTTTGTTTTTTTAAGTTTCATAGAGGACCAATGTCATGATGGGATGATATCTTCTGACAGAGTCATCGAAGTCTAGTGGCAAGACCAAAGTCAGGATGACTGGTGATGGCCTGGGATGCAGTGGACCACCTTAGCATCATCTGTGTCTGACCAATCTCTAGGCACTCTGCAGCCTCCTTCATGGCTGTTGGAACAAATTGTTCTCATCTGCCCCTTCTGCTGAGGGATGCCTGGAGCAGATGTCCATCTAACTTACCAATGGCTGTGGGGCCCAATGGTTACCCTCAACCTGGTTTAGCCCAGTCTGCCACAACAGTTTTACTAGAGTGTGACCACTGTGCCAGCTATAGCTTCTTAGAGTCACAGGTGAGAGCTAGGTGATAGATGGACACCCAAAGTGGATGATCAGCCCTGAAAGGGGTCCAGAAAGCCCTCACACTAGAGGTGCTGGACCTCTCTGCACACCTACAATAATAATTGAGGCACTGGGATGTGCTGGAAAGACTCCTGAAAAGGTACTGGGTTCAAATCTTGTCTCAGATATTTGACAACCTCCATAGACCTCAGTTTCCTGATCTATAAAATGAAGGGTGATAGCAATCAAGACCCAAGGGGTGGGGTGGGGGGAACTACATCTGTGCTTTTATAGCCTGTTCATTAGCTTACCTTTATATGGGGCTTTAAAGCTTGCAAATCCTTGACCCACACTGTGTTCTTTTTTCCTCCAAACCATCCTGAGAAGTAGGTGTTATTATCATTTCCATTTTATAGACTGGGAAACTGAGGTTCAGAGAGATTTTTTTTCCCAGAGTCAAACTGAACTGGAATGGAAATTGTGGTTCTCTGAATCCAAATTCCAAGATGCCTCTTACAGACTCAGGAAGGTTGTGACTCCACTGTGACCACTCAGCCAGTGTCAGAAGCAGCAGAGTGAAGTGGTGGAAAAAGGACTGGACTAGAAGTCAGGAAAAGCTGAGTTCAAACCCTGCCTTGGGCAAGGCAAGACCCTGGGCAAGTCATTTCATCTTTAGCATCCTGTTTTTTCACCTGTGAAGTGGAGATGCTAATAGCCCTCGTCTTACCAAGCTGTCTTGACCAAATGAGAGCCTATCTGGAAAATACTTTTGGGAACCCCAGGATGCATATAAATGTCAATACACCCATCCAAATCATTTTCCAACCCCCAATGGGCTATTCAATGCTGACTATTATTAGAATGAGTTGAAGCTGGACCTCCAGAGCCCCAGGGTCAGCCCGCTCTCTCCCTGACACCCTGGCACCTCTCTGATGGGGTGGAGGGGGTTGCCAGGAAGAAACAGAGGGAAGAGATCAGCTACCAAAATTACCCAGAGAAGAAGAATCCACGTCAACTGCGAGTTACAAACGAATCGGAACGGAACCGAACCTCCCAGACAGTGGCTCACGCAGCCAGTGCCAACTTCCTCCTGCTGGCAGAGCCCTCATGATTCCCCACATGTGACCAAAAATAGCAAGCGTTTGTCTTGAGGGGGCACGGCTATAATAAGCAGCTACTGGGAGCCATACCTAGCTGCTCATTCAAGTTGGAGACAGCCTACAATTATTTTGCCAAAATTAGACACAAATTACGCGGGCACTTCCGGAACCCTCTCTCCTGGATGACATCACAAATAAAGAAGGGGAGCTGCTGCAGTTCGTGCCACTTAGATTTTTTTTAGCCCATGATTTCTGAGAGAATGTTCACAAAGGACGGCAATTCCTTTGATGACCCAATCCTCTCAAGAGCCTGGTTTTAAAAAAAGAAAAGAAACACAAAATTCAGGCTGGAGAATGAATGATCATAAACTGATAGCAAGTATCTTGGTGAAGAGGAAGCACATCTGGGCTCTGAATTCAAGAGCAGCCTTGCCTGGCATCCAGAGTCAGCGTGAGGGGAATGAAATGGGCAAGAATCACAGAGTTGTAAAGTGGGAGGGGGACCCAGGGACCATCCAGTCCTGCTCATCCCTGAAAAAGAACTCCCTTTCCATCATCCCAAGGAGGCTTTCACCCTTGGCCTGAAGACCACCATTAAAAGAGAGCCCACTGCTACTCATTCTGCTTAGGGATAACTCTCATTGTTAGGAAGCTTTTCTTTGTTATTTCATTTCTTGTAGGAAGGAAGAAAGGAAGGAAGGAAGGAAGGAAGGAAGGAAGGAAGGAAGGAAGGAAGGAAGGAAGGAAGGAAGAAAGGAAGGAAGGAAGGAAGGAAGGAAGGAAGGAAGGAAGGAAGGAAGGAAGGAAGGAAGGAAGAAAAGAAGGAAGGAAGGAAGGAAGGAAGGAAGGAAGGAAGGAAGGAAGGAAGGAAGGAAGGAAAGAAGGAAGGAAGGAAGGAAGGAAGGAAGGAAGGAAGGAAGGAAGGAAGGAAGGAAGGAAGGAAGGAAGAAAAGAAGGAAGGAAGTTAGGAAGGAAGGAAGGAAGGAAGGAAGGAAGGAAGGAAGGAAGGAAGGAAGGAAGGAAGGAAGGAAGGAAGGAAGGAAGAAAAGAAGGAAGGAAGGAAGGAAGGAAGGAAGGAAGGAAGGAAGGAAGGAAGGAAGGAAGGAAGGAAGGAAGGAAGGAAGGAAGGAAGGAAGGAAGGAAGGAAGGAAAGAAGGAAGGAAGGGAGGGAGGGAGGGAGGAAGGAAGGAAGGGAGGGAGGGAGGGAGGAAGGAAGGAAGGAAGGGAGGGAGGGAGGGAAGAAGGAAGGAAGGGAGGGAGGGAGGAAAGAAGAAGGGAGGGAGGTAAAATCATCTAATAGAATCATAGATCTGATCTAGAAGGGACCTTAGAGATCTTCAGGTCCAATCCTTTCATTTTGCAGAGAAGTGAGGCCCAGAGAGATTGGTGAGTGACTGACCTGCCCAGAACCACACAACTGTTGTGTCTAAAGCAGCAGGATTCAAAGCCATCTCTGTTTAACTCCTAGTCCAGAACTTTACCCACTTTGTCTCTGAGAAGGACCAACAAAGCAAATTTCCTCCCTCTCCCGTGATACCACTCAAGTCACCCCTCCCTCACCTTGTCTTTTTCTTTTCTCTAAGCTAAATGTCCCAAATTTCTTCAACTAATCATCTGAAGTTAGAGGCATCTTCATACAACAGGCCTGGCCATGCATCATCTATGGCTCAAGCCTCCAGTGCTTTCCTTTGATGTGCAAGAATGTTCCATGGGGCAAAACCCATCCAGATACAGTCAAGCCATGGACTGTGAGAGCTCTGAATTCAAAATCAGTAGATTGAGGTTCTAGACTTCGCTCTCCCACCACCTGGCTGTAGCCTTGGGCTAAAGTGTCAAACAAACAACTCTTCCTCCCTCCATTTTCCTCATCCCAAAAGCGAGAGGTGGATTCCATGTACTCCTCCAGCCCTATGATTCTATCATGCTGTGAAATGTTTGTTCAAAGGACACTGATGACAATATTGACAGCTACTGATCTTCTAGGGCTAAACATAGTCAACACAGAAATATTGGGTGTATTTTGGGTCTTTCTGCCACATTGTCATTAGAAAACAAGAAGGCATGAGCTGGCTTTCAGCACTCTGGGGAACTTCTTAGTCCACCTCCCCTCTGGAGATGCTGCAGCCTCCAGCTCTAGGAACTCCAAAGGAATCAAGAGTTGACTCTCATGCTTATCTTCTCACTTCCCCTTTGCCTCCTCCTCCCTTAGCTAAAATAATCTTTTAACTTGCAAAAGGAGGGCTCTCTAAGAAGCTGCTATTGTCTTATTTTAATAACCACAGAAATGCCAGGTGTCTCCACTTCAGTGCGCAAAATAAAGCTTGCTTCCTTGACTTGGTGGAGCATCAGATGTGTCTTCAGATGACATGGTTGAAAGACCTCAGCCAGATGGCTTTTCTAAAGAGGGACCCTTAACCTGGGGTCCAAAACATTTAAAAAAAAAAAGTTATTTCGACAACTACATTCCAATGGAATCAATTCCCTTTGTCATCCCAGGTGTAGTTTTATGCACCAAAAAGCATGATTACGAGAAGGGTCTGGGCTTCACCAGACTGACTCTCCAAGGGGTCCAGGATACAAAGAAAGATAAGAATCCCTTGCTGGAAAGGATCTGTTTCTGTTGCTTCCAGTGCTGTCTAGTCACATTGAGAGGAAAACCTTTCTGACCGATGAAATATAGAACTTATATATATATATATATATATATATATATATATATACACACATATATATGTATATATATATATATATATATATATAACTTCTAGGTTTGAGAAGTATTGTGCATGCACTGAATTGGGAAAGTATTACTATTCCCATTTTGTAGATAAGAAAACTGAGGGTCTTTGAAATTAAATTGACTTCTAGAGTTCACACCATTGCTAATGAGCAGAAACTAGATTTGAATTCATGTTTTCCCAACTCTGAGGCCAGCATTCTTTCCACATGGTCAAGATGTTTTGCTCAGTCTGCATTCGAAACCTCATATGCCATAAACTTATAACCTCAATTTCAAAGGCATAGAGGAGAAATGAGGCAATGCTCCATCTTCTCATCAATGTTTGGGGCTGTGGGCACCTAGTCTATTGGATTAGACATGGTGGTTATGCTGGTTGACTTTCCTCAATGGCTTTTCATGGTTATGGAGGAGGATTAACTTGGTTGGGTGGGGGGTGTGGAAGGGATTGTGGTGCTTTATATTTAGAAATGATCATTATGCAAAAGGCACCAACAAAGCTTTCTGTTTCCATATCTATGCATATAACGACATATACACACATTATATTTCCATAAGAACCATAGTCTTTGAATCTGGGCTTTCAGTCTCAATTCCAATACTCATTTGAAATGTGGGTTGGACCTGGAATAAGAAGATCTGAGTTCAAATCCAGTCTCAGACCCATACTAGCTGTGTGACCCTAGGCAAGTCTATTAACCTTAGTTTCCTCATCTGTAAAATGGGGGTATTAAGAGCACCTACCTTCCAGAGTAGTTGTCAAGCTCAAAAAAGATAATATTTGTAAAATACTTTGTGAACCTGAAAATGCTATGCTGATGCTATCTGGTATTATAATTCCTGTTTGGTAAGTCATTTAATTTCTGAGTCTATTAGAGAATGAAACCATCACAACTATGAATATTCACATAAAAAATGTTCTAAATAACTCTTGATTAGAGGAATGCAAATCAAAACAACATTGAGGTACCACCTTGCAACTAGCAGACTGACCAATATGGCAGCAAAGGAAAGTGATAAATGATGGAGGGGGTATGGCAAAATTGGGACACTAATACATTGCTGGTGGAATTGTGAATTGATCCAACCATTCTGGAGGGCAATTTGGAATAATACCCAAAGGACTACAAAAGATTGCCTGCCCTTTCATCCAGCCATACCACTACTAAGTCTGTATCCCAAAGAGATTTTTAAAATGGGAAAGGATTTGCTTGTACAAAATACAACTGAAGGGTTGTCCCTCAGTTGGAGAAAGACTGAACAAATTGTGGTATGTGATAGTGATGGAATGCTATTGTTCTATAAAATAGAGGTAATAAATACCAATGAATATGAAATTCTGTATTAAAGAGAACAATGAATTAGGCATCAAGAGCATGAGTTCAAGTCCTAGCTCTGTTAATAATGTACTAAACGACCATGGGTCATTTAGTTTTTCTTCTGGTCTCTGCTTTTTTTTTTCATCTATGAAATGATCATTTTGGATGCCCTCTAAGGTATCTTCCAGATCTGACAATCAATGGATGGATTTATGGATAGATCTCAGACCACCCTCATACTTCCTAGGATTTTCATGGTAGATCATCAGCAGAGCAATAATCTAGAAGGTTTATTGGTCTACTGCCTCTTTATATGAGTCTGGGAGGCAAGACTCGGGCCATTGCCTCTTGAGAATGCTGGTTCAGTGGATAGTGTGCCAGGCCTAGAGATAGGAAAACTCATCTTCCTCAGTTCAAATCTAGCTTCAGACACTTACTTCAACCCTGGGCAAGTCTCTTCACCCTATTTGACTTCATTTCTTCATTTGTAAAATGAGCTGGAAAAGGAAATGGCAAACCATGCTAGTATTTTTGCCAAGAAAATCCCAAATAAGAGGGCAGCTGAGTAGCTCAGTGGATTGAGAGCCAGGCCTAGAGATGGGAAGTCCTTGGTTCAAATCTAGCCTCAGACACTTCCTAGCTGTGTGACCCTGGGCAAGTCACTTAACCCCCATTGCCAAAAAACCTTACAGCTCTTCTGCTTTGGAAACAATACAAAATATTGATTCTAAGACAGAAGTTAAGAGCTTAAAGAAAATCTCAAATTGGATCTGGAAGAGTGACTGAAAACAACTACCCAACAGCAAATACTCCTATGATCCGATCAACCAACAAGCATTTACTATGTTCCCACCATGGTGCTAAGTGCTAGAGATCCAAAGAAAAATCCAAAGTAATCTCTGTCCTCACCAAGCTCATACTCTAATAGGGAAGACAAGGGAATCCACATATTGGTAGGGACAGTAGGGTGGTACAGTAGAAGGAAGTCAGAAGAAGAGTTGGAAGATTTGGGTTCAAATCTCTCTGTCACTTCTTACCAAGATGACCTTAAATAAGTCTCTTTAAGGCAAAGAGTCTCAGCCTCAGTTTCCTATAAAATGAAGGATCCAGGCTAGATGGCCCCCAAGATCCCTTCCTGCTCTAAAATCTAAAATCTTCCTGCTCTAAAATCCCATGTCTCCGCATTCTAGAATCGCACTCTAATAGGGAAGACAAGGGAATCTACATATCTACCTGGAAGACTTCTCGGCCAAACTTTTCTGCCTATCATCAAAGCTTCTTAGTCATCTGCAGCCTCCCTTTGACTTGACCATTGGCTAGTGTTGGAAGAGGCATGGTAAGATCCTGGCCCATAAATTCCTTAAGTTCCACCAAGAGAAATCTAGCTTGGATGCCAGAAACCACAGCGTCAGGCAGCTCACCTACGGGCAAGTGAATGGAACTTAGTGACAGTTAGATCAGGATTCGAGTCAGAACTCAAGAGTGTTTTGAGACAACTGGAGAAATATTTTATAAGAAAAAAAATCTTTTCCTCATATGGGTCCTGCAAAATGAACCGGATTCCTGCCTCAGCTTTTTAGCTATTTCCTGTGGAAAAGTTGACCTTTTGGGGGGTGATGACAAGCAGCCTGTCATGTGCCCAACTCCGTTACAATCTCGTCAATATAAAAATCAATTGCAGGTCCCTAGCTAGAACTTCTAGCCAATGTTTCCATGAGAACAATTCCTGGATGTGCTGCTTTTGGTTCAGGCAAGATAAAATGACAAACACTTTATAGCATAACACCGCATTTCCCCATAAACTTCATCCTTTATGAGCAGATAATTCAGATGGACAGTTTGCGAGCTCTTTGTATTCCTGAGGCACCTTCTTGGTCGGATAGATGAAATTCTAGAATGTGGAGACATGGGATTTTAGAGCAGGAAGGGATCTTGGGGGCCATCTAGCCTGGATCCTTCATTTTATAGGAAACTGAGCTGAGACTCTTTGCTTTAAGGAGACTTATTTAAGGTCATCTTGTTAAGAAGTGACAGAGAGAGTTGTGAACTGATCCAACCATTCTGGAGGGCAATTTGGAACTATGCCCAAAGGGCGACAAAAGAATATCTACCCTTTGATCCAGCCATAGCACTGCTGGGTCTGTACCCCAAAGTGATAATGGACACAAAGACTTGTACAAAAATATTCATAGCTGCGCTCTTTGTGGTGGCCAAAAACTAGAAAACGAGGGGATGCCCATCAATTGGGGAATGGCTGAACAAACTGTGGTATATGTTGGTGATGGAATACTATTGTGCTCAAAGGAATAATAAAGTGGAGAAGTTCCATGGAGACTGGAACAACCTCCAGGAAGTGATGCAGAGCGAGAGGAGCAGAACCAGGAGAACATTGTACACAGAGACTAATACACTGTGGTATAATCGAACGTAATGGACTTCTCCATAAATGGTGGTGTAATGTCCCTGAACAATTTGCAGGGATCCAGGAGAAAAAAACACTATTCATAAGCAAAGGATAAACTATGGGAGTGGAAACACCGAGGAAAAGCAACTGCCAGAATACAGCGGTTGAGGGGACATGACAGAGGAGAGACTCTAAATGAACACTCTAATGCAAATATTATCAACAAAGCAATGGGTTCAAATCAAGAAAACATGTAATGCCCAGTGGATTTACGCGTCGGCTATGGGGGTTGGGGGGGAGGAAAAGAAAATGATCTATGGCTTTAACGAATAATGCTTGGAAATGATCAAATAAAATATATTTTAAAAAAAGAAATTATAGTGATATAATCTGAAAAATGTTATAATAAAAATAAGAAATTATCATGGAAAAAAAAAAGAAGTGACAGAGAGATTTGAACCCAAATCTTCCAACTCTTCTTCTGACTTCCTTCTACTGTACCATGTTTGTATTCCAGGAAGCTCTAGGCAATTCTGGGGGTGAGGAGGTAGGGGATAGAAGATCCAAACTAAATAAAAGTTCCTAATACAGAGTACTTATCTATGGGGCTATTTTCTGGTCCCCCAAGCATGTCTGGTACCACCTCTCCTGTTATCTCCCCCAAACCTTTCAGGAGCTCTGTTTACATGGGAGAGATGCAACAGCTGCTCTCTCACACGCCTCTCCTCAGGCAGACCAACTCTTTCCATTTTATCCTTGCCTTGTCTTCCCTGTAAACCCTGGTTTCTCCTGAACAGAAGGGTGAGCTAGCATCATTGCTGATCTCACCATTATCAGTAACAACAGATCAAAACAAGGTCAAGTTCTGGAAGAACTTGTCCCGGCAGGAACAAGGCACTTGGGAAGAGTTCTTGCTTAGGTGTTTTATTCATAACACATGTGCAATCTACAACAGCCTCAGTTTAGCAGACTTCAGTTCCTTAAAAAATTGCTGTACTTCATTGAGCACACTTAGCCAAATTAAGAACAACTTCATTGGCCAGATGCCCAGATTCTTTATTTTTCCCCTCAAAATAAAAGGGAGATTTCTAATTTCCAAGCAAACTGGTGAGATGACTAGAACCTGTTCTATCGAGTCTATAGTCATTGGAATATACCATGGGATGTGTGTTAACGACATTCTTTGGTCAGTCTATCTAATGGTATGAATCACTAGTGGTATGAACCAATTCCCTCCTAATAAGCTTTTTGGTGTCCTCTTGTCAAGGTATTTGGATTAAGTAGATTAGAAGCATTTACTATGTGCCAAGTACTGTGCTAAGGTGGCTAATAATAGTCCAAGCAAAGACATCCCTGCCTTGAAAGAGGCTATGTTCTAATGAGAGAGTTGTTTGATAAAAGGGAACTGAAAAGAGATGGGAGATACCCAGATCAGGTTCAAGGTAGAGAACAACAAGAGTAGAAACAAGGGAGGAGTAGTTGGTTTGAACACTTCCTCAAATGAGGGTTTCAGGGAGAAACTCACTAATAGTAGAAGGGGGAAGAAGTAACATCCATAGTGAGGAGGTCACAGGGATAGAGTCGTCTTCCAGGGTGAGAAGGTTACCAGGATGGGAAGCATCTCTATAAAGGAACCATAATGTGCAGGCTCAAAACAGCACCCTGCAAAATCAACTGGGCATCTTGGAAATCTCAGAAACTATTCAAGGACCTCGATAACTTTGACAATGGACTCTGTGAAAAAATTGTTGTGGAATGTACCTTCAATACCACTATACCACAACTGAGTCTGGAGCCATTAGAAATTCCCTATTTGATTCAGTGAAGAAATGTTTTTTTTGGGGGGGGGTACTTGGGTGGCTCAGTGGATTGAAAGCCAGACCTAGAGATGGGAGGTCCTAGGTTCAAATCTAGCCTCAGACACTTCCTAGCTGTGTGACTCTGGGCAAGTCACTCAACCCTATTTGCTCTATTTCCTCATCTATAAATAAGCTGAAGGAAATGAAAAACTACTCCATTATCTCTGCCAAGAAAGCCTTAAATGGGGTCACAAGGGGTTGGACATGACTAAAACAACTGAATAAATATGGTATTTTAAAGTTTACAATATTATCTCCTTTAATCCTAGCAACATCTCCATGAAATAAGTGCTATTATATTCCCATTTTGCAGATTTAAAAACTGAGGCTCTGAGAGATTAACTAACTTGACCAGAGTTACACATTAGGAAGTATCTGAGACAGATTCAAACTTAGCTCTTTCTGACTCTAGTCAAGTACTCTATACATTTCACCACCTACTTACCTCTTTATCTAATAAGAACATCTTTTTGATGGAATTACAGACTCGATTTCTGTGATAGGTGTGAAAAATTTCTAGGTGGAATCAATCAACAATCAATCAAAAGCATAAATTAAGTGTGAACAACTTAAAAGTAATTCAGATTAGGAAAGAGTGAAGTGTTTCCAGTTGGATGAAATCAGATGACATAATGCATGGGAGTGGTTGAAAGAATTAGACATACCTCTGGGTCTGTGTATATATGAGAGGAGATTTCAATAAGAGTACAACTACTTGGAGAGTCAAGTTTTACAACATTTTGAGGAGACAAGTCCCAGATGGAGGCAAGGGTGGGGAATGGAGTCAACCAGGAGAGCTTGTCCCATTACCCTCCCACCCTGTGCCCAATTGATTATGTCATTATCAAGAATGGCCATCAGTGGTTACCACCTCACACCTAGCAGATTAGCTAACCTGACAGCAAAGGAAAGTAATGAATGCTGGAGGGGATGTGGCAAAGTAGGGACATTAATTCATTGCTGGTGGAGTTGTGAACTGATCCAACCATTCTGGAGGGCAATTTGGCACTATGCCCAAAGGGTGATAAAAGACTGTCTGCCCTTTGATCCAGCCATAGCACTGCTGGGTTTGTACCCCAAAGAGGTAATAAGTAAAAATACCTGTACAAGAATATTCATAGCTGCACTCTTTGTGATGGCCAAAAATTGGAAAATGAGGGGATGCCCCTCAATTGGAGAATGGCTGAACAAATTGTGGTATCTGTTGGTGATGGAATACTATTGTGCTGAAAGGAATAATAAAGTAGAGGAATTCCATGGGAACTGGAACAACCTCCAGGAATTGATGCAGAGTGAGAGGAGCAGAACCAGAAGAACATTGTACACAGAGACTGATACACTGTGGCACAATCGAGTGTAATGGACTTCTCTACTAGCAGCAATGCAATGATCCAGGACAATTCTGAGGGACTGATGAGAAAGAAAACTATCCACATCCAGAGGAAGAACTGTGGGAGCAGAAACACAGAAGAAAAACAACTGATTGATCACATGGTTCGATGGAGATATGTTTGGCGATGTAGACTCTAAATGATCACTCTAGTACAAATATTACTAAGATGGAAATAGGTCTTGATCAATGACACATGTAAAACCCAGTGAAATTGTGCATTGGCTATGAGAGGGCAGTGGAAGGAGGGAAGGGAAAGAACATGATTCTCGTAACCACGGAAAAATACTCTAAATTAATTAAATACCCCCCCCCAAAATAAATAAAAAATAAAAACAGAAAAAAGAAAAAATATTCTAAATTAATTAAATAAATAAACTTAATTTTTTAAAAGAATGGCCATCAGTAAGTAATATACTGAATCAGAAATTGAGGTAAAACAAAGTAGAAAAACTAGTGAAAGGGATGCAGGGATCATGAGCTTTCTGGAGTATAAAGTACAGTTTTAGACTCTACAAGAAGCCCTACTCTTGAAGCCCAAGAGGGAAATATTATATAGCCTTCATGGGAAATTTATGAGGACTCTGCAAAGGGCAAAAAAGGGCAAAAAAGAACTTCCATCTATTCCAGGAATTATGGCACCTCTTTGCCCCTTGTGTACACTTTCCCCTGGATTCTGTATATATTTGTGGACTGATATGTGACATTTTTTGGAGAATGTTTTGAACCAGCTGTCCTTACCATACCACCTTTACCCCTAACTCAAAACTAAATGATGCTAGCTGACTCATTCATATCGACTAATGGATAATCATCAGTGGAAAGAAGACAGATGGGGGCTCATAACCAGAGTGCTAGACAACTCCAATCCCAAAGGACACTATCCTTAAAAGACAGAAGTAGTCAGTCACCTCTGAGGGCTCAAATGGCCCACACAAGTGGGAGCCAAGGAAGGCAGCACAAAGGAATCGCTACATCAGGAATTTGTTTCAGAGGAAGATCAAAAGAATGATGAAGAACGTTGAGATGAGAGATGGTCATCAGTTGAAGAAAGTGGAAGTGGCTTTCCTAAAGATGGAATATGGGAAGAGGCAGCTCTCTATAAGTACTTGAGGGGCTACTACATAGAAGGATGAATATGTTCTGCTTGGCATCAGAAAGAAAAATCAAAATCAATGGGATTTTCCAAAGGTAATGGATGGAAGGGCATAGGCACTAGACCGATGATTTCTTTGGGTAGAGAGAACTCCAAGATGAAGAAACTCCCTCTCCTGAGATAAATTGATGCCATGTCTACAACTTAGAGTTGCTAAGAGTACTGTGACTTGCCCAGGATCACACACATCCAGGCTTGTCATAAGTGAGACTTGAACCTGAACCTTTCCAACTGAAAGGCCAGATGTCAATCTGCTCTGTCAGGTTTTCTGTGAAGGTTTGATAACCATTTAAAGATATTCTAGAAGGGATACTAGGTCATGTATAGTTTGGATGAGACTATTTCTGAGATTCCTTCTAAAATGCCTTCCAACTCAAATATTCTACAAGGTACTATCATTTTTTTCAGCTGTTATTTTAGGATTATAGATTTAGAATCAAAAGGATCCTCAGACACATGTAAAACCCAGTAGAACTGCTCATTGGCTACCAGAGGAGGGTGGGAGGAGGGGAAGGAAAGAACATGGATCATGTAACCATGGAAAAATATTCAAAATTAATTAAATAAATAAACTTAATTTTAAAAAAGAAAGGGTCCTCAGATAGCATCTATTCCAAGTCCTTCATTTTACAGTTGAAAAAACTGAGTACTAGAGAAATGACTTTCTGAGGCCACAGAGATCATAAGTAATGAGGTGAGAATTTGAACCCAGGTCCTGTGACTCCTGAGCCAATCTATATAGAAAAAGAGTGTGTCTTGCTCTCAAAGGCAGAGGATGGTGGTGTGATCCTTTGAAGGTGAAGCTATTCTTCAGTCTCATCTAATCTTGCAAAATAAGAAAAAAGGTCAAACTCACCATCGCTAGTAAAATGTCATGTGTCCCATACATTAAAACAAAATGCCCCTCTTCCTTCTGGTCTGGTTCACATCAGGCTGAACCCTTAAATAACATCCCTCTCAGGTGACCTTTTCTTCTTGATTTGAAACAACCTCTTAATTCCATTTCTACAGTTTATTGAGAAAAACCACCTAGGTGACAGAAATTCCAGGCATCCAGTGAATGAGAGAGCAAATTCCTAAAATCATTCTCTATTTTTATCTCAATAATTATTCCATATCCAGTTTATTTTTTACAATCTTATTTGTATCATCTTTTCCAGTCTGGGAAAGAAAAGATGACTCCCTTCTCTAAGGACTTTCCAAAAGGGAAATTTAATCAATTATGAACTAAAACTTGCTGCATCAATTTGAATGAGTCACTTTTTTTTCCCTTCTACAGCCCTCAGTTTTCTCAATTGTAAAATAAAAAGATTAGGTAATTTCTTTTCCTTTTTATTAATTTTTATAGGTAATTTCTAAGGTTGCTTCCAGCTCTGACATTCCATAACCCTCTGATTCCATCCTGGAAAGTATTTGAGTTCCAATCCTAGCTCTAACTCTACCTGTATGAGGTTGGAGGTTGGAGGTGAAGATAACCTGGAATATCTCTTCATACTCCAAATCTTTGATCCTAAGGTTCTCCAAACCCAAAGAATTTGTCATCTTCTCATTACCTCCCCCACCCCTGTTTAGGAAGGTAAATACAGTGCCATAACCTGAAGAGAGGTACTAATTAATACTCAGGTGCTACCTGATCCAGGAAAGAGAACAAAATTAAGATAAGGATCTTTCTGGAACAACCCCCAGTGTCTTGGGTGCTATCTATGGTTGGATAAAGATCTGTTCGAATAAGCAGATTGCTTTTATAAATTCTTTCAGGTAAAGTCACACCCTTACAACTGTAGAACGGTAACCACACACACTCATTCAGGGCACACTCACCATATTTCAGCAGGGCCACACCCTTCATGAGACTTCTTCACCATTTTAATAGTTTTCAAGAATTCACCTGCAGCTGAAATATCACTGGGTAACTACCTACTGGAGTCATGGGCTTTAGGTCTGAAAGGGAACTTGTGGATCATCCCCCCCTGCCGGGTAGCTTCCTTATTTTATAGAGGAAGAGACTGGGACTGGCTTTTTCTGAAGCCCTTAAAGTCAACAGCCCTCTAGCAGCCTCTGACTTGGAGATAACCCTCCAATCAGGCAAGTGTGAGATCTGAACTTAGGAGAAAGAACACTATCCACATCCAGAGGAAGAACCGTGGGAGCAGAAATGCAGAAGAAAAACAACTGCTTGATCACATGGGTTGATGGGGTTATGACTGGGGATGTAGACTGTAAACGATCACCCTAGTACAAATATCAGTAATATGGAAATAGGTCTTGATCAATGACATATGTAAAACCCAATGGATTTGCTCATTGGCTATGGGAAGGAGAGAGGAAGGGAGGGAAAGAACATGAATCATAGAACCATGGAAAAATGTTCTAAATTAATTAATTAAAGATAAAAAGTGTGAGACCTGAAGAGTTCTTCCATCGCTGGGCCCTCTCCATCTTACTCTGGATTCCTAATGCCCAATTCCCTGGGCTTGTGTCTTCCAGGCACCTTTCTAATCACCTTTCTGATGAACATACTGTGATTTGTCTAAAGGTAATGAAGTCCTGGGCCAGGGTTCTCAAGGTAATAAACATAGGATCCTGGTTTCTGGGTGCTTGGGAAAAGAAAAATGATTCACTCCCTCCTGCTGGCCTCCCTGCCCAAGTCAATGTCTTCACTGGTCTTAAAAAAGAAATGGAAAGAAAATCAGCAGAATAATCTCAAAATGGGACTTCTCCAATATTCTGCGAGATGTCAGCAGACTTTTTGCCCCTGCCTGCCATTAGAGATGTGAGTGCTGATGGAGTTTCCATCTGTCCTTTGGATACACTCTGAATCCTTGTACATCTCTGCATTTAGAATTGGAAGGGTCTGGTACTTGGTGGTGAGGGAATGGATCACCATCTCCTGGCAATCTCTCCAAAGCCTCCAAGGAGGTCAGTGGCTACAAGGGAGATAGGACAGCCCATTGGACACTGGTCTCTTCTCTTCTCAGGAAGGCCACGACGACCTTCCTTCCCACTCCCCAAGGCTCTCCTTGTAAACATTAGCTTCTCTTGCTGAGCAAAAAAGAAGATATGCCATCTGTGGCAGGGGAGATGCTTAGGCAGTGTGCAGACAGAGAGGCAGAGCCACAAGGGAGTCCAGCTTGTCTGTGGAGCAGCCCAGAGATATAATTGATTGGGCTGCTCTGGAGTTGTCCCCCTGTCCTGGCTATCCCCTGCAGAAGATAGAAGGCAGAGCAAGAAAAGGGTTTGTTTATGAGCCTTCCTTCTTTTAACGGCACTAAGTAACTGGTACCCCGATGGGACAAAGAGACCCAGTGATAAACACAGCTGCACAGCTTCCAACATAGGACCCTAAACTTGGAGCTAGAAGAGTCCTGCTTGGTCATTGACACTTTACAGATGAGAAAACTGAGGCTATGAGACAGGAAGGGACTTAGCCAAGGTCATGGTATAGAGCCCAAATTTGACCCCAAATCCATAGACTCCAAGTCCAGAAAGGTCTCATCCCATTCCAGTAAAATTGTTTCTTTTCAAACCCTTACTTCTGCCTTAGAATTAATACTGTGAATGGGTTCCAAAGCAGAAGAGTAGAAAGGGCTGGGCAATGGGGGTTAAGTGACTTGCCCAGGGTCACACAGCTGGGAAGTGTCTGAGGCCAGATTTAAGCCTAGGACCTCCCATCTCTAGGTCTGGTCTCAATCCACTGAGCCATCCAGATGCCCCCAAATTTTTTCTTGAATGATGAATCAATATATATATATATATATAAATATATATATGCATATATATATATATATATGATATGAGTTGCTATTAAAACCTTGGGTCAGGGGCAGCTAGGTGACTCAGTAGATAGAGAGCCAGACCTAGGGAGAGGAGGTCCTGCATTCAATGTGGCCACAGACATTTCCCAATTGTGTGACCCTGGGCAAGTGCCTTAACCCCCACTTCCTAGTCCCTACTACTCTTCTGCCTTGAAACCAAATGGTACCAAGATGGAAGGCAAGGGTTAAAAAAAATACAAAACCTTGGGATATATATATATCCCATATATATATATATATATATATATATATATATATACCCCATATATATGTATACACACACACACACACACACACACACACACATACTTGAAAACAAGGAGATGGTGAGATCAAAGAAGGCAAAGCTAATCAAGGTTCAGGCCAGGGAATCAACTGTGGGATACAAGGCAGACATAAGCTGGAACCAGCCAGAATAGACTCTGATAAGATGTTTATTAAATTTTCAGTGTGCTCATATACATCTTTGGAACTGGCAGATATTACAGATCACGGATCGACTTATTGTTTTGTTGACTGCCTAGACTTGACAAAATGATAGAGAACATGTTAATGATACAGATTACATTTCAAAGTGCCTCCTGAATTTATAGAGAACTGGTCTAAATATTTATCAACACACTCCTGATCCAACATAAGGATGTCTGGTGCAATTGGAAAAAAGATTGCTCCAGAATGAGGAGACATGAGTACAAATCCCACCTCGAACTCACTGCCTCTGTGACCTTGGGCAAGTCCTTTCAGCTCCCTGGGCTTCTATTCCCTTCTCTATAAAATGAACTAGATGGCCCCCTCTTAACCCTACTTCTTTGAAGTAGCCCTGAGCCTAGAGCCTACCAAAATAATAGCTAGTTCTTCTATAGAGCCCATTCTGGGTGAAGCTCTTTGCAAACATTATCTCATTTAATTCTCACACAGCCCTGGGAGGTAGGCGCTATTATTATCCCCATTTTATAGAAGAAAACACTGAGACAAACAGAGATGAAGTGACTGCCTGGGGTCACACAGCTAGTACATGTCTACGACTGGAATGAACTCAGATCTTCCTGACCCAAGACCCATTAAAATATGCCTATACCTCCAACTCCAAGACCATCTCCCCTGATGGAACCGATGAACCTTGTTCTAAAAGGATGCCTCAAATACAGACTTTACTAACGAGAAAGGTCCGTGAAGGTCAGAAGTGGAAAGATCACTGACTGCTATGAGTAGGGAAGATGAATGCCTTAAGAAATGGCAAAGGGGATGTTTTAGAGACATCTGGAAAGGCTTGCTTGAACTGATGTGGAGGGAAGTGAGCAGAACCAGGGGAGCAATATACACAATAACGACAACATTGGAAAGACAGCTTTGAGACTCCAGACTCTGATCAATGTGATAGCCAGGCAGGATTCTAGAGCATCTGTGATGAGGGACGTCACCCACCTCCTGACAGAGGACATGGATGATAAATGCAGAATGAGACACACATTTTTGGACACAGCCAAAGTGAAAACTTGTTTCATGAGACTAAACATATTTCTTAGAAGGGATTTAGTTTTTTCATTCTTCTTTTTGTTTTTCTTTTTGTTTGGGGTTGTGGAAAAATGGAAAGGAGGAAGGAAAAAAACAAATGCTTGAAAAAATTTTAAATAAAATATAGTTTGGAAAAAATGACCTAATTCTAAAATCATCTCCATCTCTTCCTGACTACATGACCTTGAGCAAGTCACTTGACTCAATTTCTTTGACAAAATGTGGCTAGTCATTCTTGCCCTGAGTCTCTCCCAAGTTTGTTATGAAATTCAGATGACATAATGGGGGCAGAAGGACCTGAAAATGCAAAAGAAACATGATGATGAAGAAGATTAGCAGGAATGAAGAAGCCAATTCTTCCTGCAAATGGGGGCATGAACAAAACCAGTGGAAAGACAGTACAATGCAAAGATTGTTGTAGTTGGAGTCCAAATGGGGTTTTCAGGAAAACTCTGCCCCTGACCATCTGCAACCCTGGGTAAATCATTGAACTTTTTCTTGGTTTTTTGACAATTTGACAATTGACAATTTCTTTGTCAATATAATCAGAGGATTTCACTAGATGGCCTTTAAGATTAACAAGCATTTATTAGACGCCTACTATATGCCAGGCAGCTAGGTGGTGCAGTGGATAGAGTCAGGCTTGAAGTCAGGCAGGAAGGATCCTCTTCCTGAGTTCAAATCTGACCTCAGACACTTACTAGCTGGGGGACCCCAGGAAAATCACTCAGCCATTTTTGTTTCGGTTTCCTCATCTGTAAAATAGCTGGAGAAGGAAATGGCCAACCACTCCAGTATCTTTGTCAGGAAAACCCCAAATGGGCCCATGAAGAGTCAGATATGACTGAACAACACGTACCAGGCTCCATTCTACATGCCGGGGATCTAAGTACAAAAAGAATAGAGGAATCCCTACTTCCAAAGAGCTTATATACCAGTGGGAGAGGCAGCAGGTACATATATAAACATATATAGTATCAACAAATATAGCCTAAAGTGAATCAATAAAAATCCTCACAAAATAGCTAAATACAGGTAGTTTGCGGGGGGGGGATGCTACCACCTGGGGAGATGGAGACCTTTCCTGTGGAAGATGGTCCCTGGGCTGCATCTTAAAGGGAGCATGAGATTCTCTGAAGCCGAAGTAAGGAGGGCATTCATTCGAGGCATGGCAAAGGACAGGTGCAAAGACCTCAAGGTGAAAATGGAGCAAGCAGGCTAGTCTGGCTGGACTGCAAAGCAGGGGGCTGGAGGTGGGAGGATCATTACATCCAACAAGATGGGCCAGGTTGGGGCCAGGTCATCGGAGGATTCTCAAAACTGAACAGGGAGATTTCGGTTGGATTCCAGAGACAAGAGGAAGCCACCAGAATTGACTGAGTTGGGGAATCACGTGGTCAGATCTTGCTTAAGGAAAATTACTCTTAACAGCTATGTATGGGAAGGACTGGAGTGGGGGGAGACTTGAGGCTGAGAGACCAATTACAGGCTGTTGCAATAACTTAAGGGAGAGGGGATGAGAGCCTGAACTAAAGTGGTGTCTCTATGAGTAGAAGGAAGGGGGTTGGAAGCAAATACCATTGAAGATATAGCAACAGCAAGATTTGGCAGCTAATTGGATGTGTGGGGTGAGGGAGAGAGAGGCATTAAGGATAATACTGAGGCTATAAAGCAATCGGACTGAAAGAATGATGGAAAAGAAAACAGGAAGGTTTGGAATAGAAGAGGGGGCTGGGGACAGAGGGAAGGTGGGTCCTCTATTGCTCCATTTTTTTTATCCTTATATCCCTCTCCAGCTCTTCATCCATAATTCTCTAAATATGTGCCAGCCCTGAGGAAAAGCTAGAAACAGTACTTTGAGTGGTGAATAAAAAAGCATGCTAGAGGTGTTTGTTCAGGCTCAACTGGGGCAGGAGGAAGTCACCCCATCAGTTTATCTCTCCACAACTTGTTCCCTTTTCCCCCTTCTGACTCTCACCGCTTTATTAAAATGAATCATCATGGCTGCAGAGATGAGTCAGGGCCCTTGGGTCAAACTGAAATGTACATTTCCACGCAAAGAGGATCATGGTGGCCTTTGTCTTTGAGATCCCCTCCTCTTCTCTAGACATGAGTGTCACGGCCAGGAATGGGCATTAAGTAGGAGTATCATGTGGGAGGGTGGGGATGGGACAAACAAGTCTGGAATCAGAAAGTCATAGAATTGTGAGATTATCTAATCTAACCTTTCCAAGTTACAGATAGGTAAACCAAGTCCAGGAAGGGGAAGTGACAAAGTGGAATGAAAGAAGCCGAATCAAAGAAAGCAGAGAATATCATAGCTAGAAGGGACCCCAGAAATCAAGCCAGTCTCCTGCCTTCTGTCTCATATTAAAGAAAGGAATGCTTCTGGAAGGTATGCGGCTGGCTTGGACGGGAGAAGGTGATAAAAGTCTGAGGCAAAGCTTTGTTTTTGAAGCACTCCAAAAACTTGAGAATTCTGACTATCTTGACTTCCAGATGTGTTTATTAACTGGGGACAAGATGTCCTAGGGGTACTGGGAATAAGTGGAGATGACAGTCACCTTCAAGGGACCGAAAGAATAAGGATGGGTTCCATTCATCTGATCTGTGTATACCACTAGCCCAGAGAAACCCAGTCCCATAGTGGGTTTATTTTTAGCTGAAATTACCCCATGACAATGGTGAAATTAAATGAACAATGGACAGACCTGCATTTGGCTCAGTTTACAGAGAGCCAAGGCCTTAATTCTTCAGTGTGATGTTTCCTGCCTTTAAATAGCTCACCCTCTCCTCTCTAGAGGGGAGCTGGATGCTTTAATTAGGCATTGTCTGAGAAAGGGGTAGAGAGAGAGAGAGAGAGGGAGAGGAGAGAGAGAGGAGAGAGGAAGGGAGGGAGGGAGGAAGAGGAGAAGAAGAGGAAGAGGGGAAAAGAAAGAAAGAAAGAAAGAAAGAAAGAGAAGAAAGAAAGAAAGAAAGAAAGAAAAGAAAGAAAGAAAGAAAGAAAGAAAGAAAGAAAGAAAGAAGAAAGAAAGAAAGAAAGAAAGAAAAGAAAGAAAGAAAGAAAGAAAGAAAGAAAGAAAGAAAGGAAGGAAGGAAGGAAGGAAGGAAGGAAGGAAGGAAGGAAGGAAGGAAGGAAGGAAGGAAGGAAGGAAGGAAGGAAGGAAGAAGGAAGGAAGGAAGGAAGGAAGGAAGGAAGGAAGAGGAAGAGAGAAAGGGAGAAAGGGAGAAGGAAGGGAGAAAGAGAGAAAGGGAGAAAGGGAGAAAGAGAGAAAGGGAGAAAGAAAGGGAGAAAGGGAGAAAGAGAGAAAGAGAGAGAGAGAGAGAGAGAGAGAGAGAGAGAGAGAGAGAGAGAGAGAGAGAGAGAGAGAGAGAAAGAGAGAAGAGAGAAAGAGAGAAAGAGGAGAAAGAGAGAAAGAGAGAAAGAGAGAAAGAGAGAAAGAGAGAAAGAGAGAAAGAGAGAAAGAGAGAAAGAGAGAAAGAGAGAAAGAGAGAAAGAAGAGAAAGAAAGAAAGAAAGAAAGAAAGAAAGAAAGAAAGAAAGAAAGAAAGAAAGAAAGAAAGAAAGAAAGAAAGAAAGAAAGAAAGAAAGAAAGAAAGAAAGAAAGAAAGAAAGAAAGAATCATTTTCTTCCACAAGTCCAAAGTGTTGTTATTATGCCAGGAATGATGCTGTAGTAAGTAAAAGTGGTACCATCTTTACACACTTCTATTTTCACTAGCATAGTGCACTCCCTCCCACAGGAATCTTCCTTCAAATAGCAGTAAGCAAAGTGAGCTATTTAAGGATCAGGAAAGAGAAAAGGATACAGACAATAGGAATCTTCAACTGAGTTGTGCTTTTCTGGGTGGAATATTCCTCCCTGTAGGATTTTATTTAATATTGTAAATGTGAACACTGATGGTCTTAAAATGGAAGGGCTCTTTGGGGAACTTCAGTAATCAAGATTGTATTTTATTCAGGGAAAATACTACTAATGATGATGATGAGAGGATAGGTAGCCTTTAAGATCTGCCACGCATATTACAGATGGTCTCAAAGGACTAATCCACAGTCCATTCCCCATATATTCTTTCGGAAGCACAAACCTATCTGTGTCACTCTGTTGCCTCAAGACCATCAGAGGCTCCTACAGCCCGCGTTTGGCTTCTGTCTCTCTGCTCCCAGGATCTAGCACAGTACCTGGTACACGATAGGAGCTTAATAAATGTTTTTCAACCTGAATCAAAAATTCACTCCTTGCCCTGAAGGAATTTCTAATCTAATCTAGAGACAAGCCTGGCTTGCAGGAAGTAATGAGAGGCCCATCCTCCCATCAGAGGATCCAGAACCAGAGGGGCTCTTGGTCACTGAGAAATCCAATTCCTCATTTTGTGGTTGTGGAAAGTGAAGGACACAGAGATGACTTGCTAAAGGCCACTCAGCTAGCAAAGGGGAGCTGGGGTGAGAGCCCAGACCTTCTGACCTTCTAATGGAGATTACAGACGAAGAGGAGCTAGCTAGGGGAGTGGGGTCCATGGTGGCCTGGCTTGGAAAGGCCAGTCCCAGATTAAGGTGAGCACGTGTCTCTCGGAGCTCAGGGAAGGACCAGCCCAAGGGGTTTCAGACGGGAGAGTTTGAGGCAGATGGCTGATGCAGAGATAACTGGGTCTGGAAATGGTACAGTAAGAGAGCTCATCCTTAATTCTAGACACTACAGACTTGGCATTTTGCTTTGAGCAGCACTCCCCAGTGAATCTATGATCTCATCCAAGTAGTTATTCCCTTTAGCGGCACAGACAACCACTCATTCTTGGCTGCCCATTGTGCGCAACTCTCACCTCTGTCTTGACAATGCACCATAAGGAATCTAACCCATGTGCCTAGGAAGATACTGTGGTACAGTGGAAAGCTACTGGTATCTGGAATCTGGGGACCTGTTTTCAAATCCTGATCCTCCCATTTCCTACTCCTTTGACCTCTGGGCCTTCTCATCTGTGCAATGGAAGTGGAAGTGGGTGGAAATGGAACTAAATGGCCTTGAAGTCGCAGAGCTCGAGATCTGTGACCACTTACTGTTCCTATGTCTGCATAGAACCCAGTGGAGCCCCCTTCTGCTTTTGGCAATCCCCTATGAAACACCATTGTTTGAGCTGCTTTTCTAGGGAAATCCTGGTTGGTTGCTGCCAGCATTTTTCATGCGGATGCCCAAGTTTGATCCTTAGACTTTACACCATTGTTCATTCTGTCAAGTCTTGGAGATCTGAAGAGAGAATGAAAAGCATCTCTCGTCTCCGACAGGAAATTCTGTGTGAAATGAAAAACTCGGGCTCTTTGGGGGAAGTGGGGGGGATGGAATCGACATGATGTGGACAACAAAGTTCCTCCAGCCTACATCTCTCCATCTCAGTCCAGGTGAGTCATCCTCCTTCCAGACAGAGGAGAATTTGAAGGCACTGAGATATGGGGAGCCCGCCTCAATAGAGAAGGTGGGGAGGGGGGACTCAGCAGGAGCACTGATGTTGTCTTGTTGTCATGGTGCTGAGAATATCGCTTTCAGTTAGCTCCCACTCAACAGCTGCGCCGTTGGCATTTCTGACACCGGGGGTTGGTGTCCACCCCCTTGCTTGTATGCACACGCACACCAGACGCCCGCTCTCCCAAAGGTCTAACTTGGGGGGTGGTACAGTAGTTAAAAGGAGGCGCTCATCTGGATGGCAAATCTGTTCTCCCAGAATAGTTTGCTGGGAAGCAGCAGGAAAGATGTCGCAGTTACCCATAGCAGATGACATCAGCTGAAACCTTCCAAGGAGAACAAGAGTCCCAGCGAGCCCATCCCAGCCTCCATCAGCAGCCTGGAGTGAACTCTGGGAGCTGGAAAGGGGTCACCCTTCTCCTGGACCTCCATAAGGGGCATTCGGAGCAGAGCACCTGCCCTGGTCTGGTCCAAATAGCTTTTGGGTTTTGTGGAGCATCGTCTCAAAAATCAGGACCCAGGTACTGAGAGACACTGAGCCAGGAACTTTCATATCCCCTTCCCATCTGGTCTCAGGGAGGCAGAGTGGGACACACACTGAGTTGGAAGGGAGGAGACCCGAGTTTGAATTCTGCCCCCAACCCTTTGCTAGCCATGGGACCTCCAGTTTTCATCTGTCTTTACATGAGGATGATCTCTCCAAGGGGAGTCCCTGGGAGATTCCTAGGAGATAATGTATGTAAAGCATCATGCAAAGAGAAGCTATTATTAGGTCATTAGTGTAGGGAAACTGTCCTGCTCACAGCCTGAGAAGAGTCCATTGAGGCAAATAGAGGCTTGTGCACACAGCTATGGTCAGAGGCAAGCCTTGAGATCACGCCTTATTGACTCTAAGGTTAGAGTAAAATCTTCAGATCTGAGTTTGAATCCAGTCTCAGCCACTCCTTAGCAGAGAGACCCTGGACAAATCACTTAAATGCTTTGTGCTTCACTTTCCCCATCTGTAAAATGAGGACAATATCATGGCGTCCACCCTCCCAGGGTTATTGTCCTGGCCCAATGAGTCAGTTAGCAGATGTAAAATGTAAGAAATGCTACCGAGGTCTTTTGGGATAAATGGTCTTCCTCTCAGCTCTTGACAGGTGTCTTCCTTGCATTTCTTTATGCCTTCGTTTCTCTTCTTCCTTCAGGAGTCTCAGTCCCTTCATGCCTGACTTCTTTTTTTGCTCTCGCCAAATGCGTTTGCAGCCTTCTGCGGAAAATAAAGAACAAACACATTTATTGGTTACATAAAAGATGGTTTCTTTAAAAGGAAGTTCTTGTCCCTGAATCAATTTGCTTAAAGCAGACTCAAAGATAAAAGGTCCAGGGCTGCCCATTGGTGTTTTCCATGGAAGCCTGAGATTCTGCCCCCATTTGGTTTGCAAACAACTGGGAGAGATGAGTCTGGTGCCATGGAAGGAGCTGCTTTGGGGGGTACAAGTGTCTCTGCCTCTCAGCAATGGTGTGAATGAATAATCAGGGTGAGGGACTCCGGGGCTGCTGCTTAGTCCCTCTCCAAGAGCTCCACAACTCTTGAGCCAGGGATTTCCCAGGATCCTGGCCCTCAGAAGCCACATCCATCTAGATCCAAATCCTAGGTTTGCTCCTGACTACCTGGGGAATCTTGGAGCAGTCACTTCTGGGGGTCTCCCTCTCAGGGATCTTATCTGTGAACCAAAGGGGCTGGTTTTGATCAGGGTTCTAAACCCACTTTAGTGTCCTGGACCCCTGGTGAAGCTTCTGAACTTCTCAGAATCATGTTTTTAAAGGCATAAAACAAAACACACAGAATGACGAAAGAAACCAATTCTGGTGAATAGACATTGATTTTTTAGAAACAGACGCAAAGGGGAATTGCCCCTGGAGGAGATGATGTCCTGGGGTCCTTCCAGTTCTAAAACTAAAATGTATGGCTGCTGTGGATGCAGAGATCCATCCTGAGGAAAGACACTCACTCTGAGAGGCACTGAGCCCCTAGTGGATATATAGGAGAGGGAATTAGGAACTGGAGTCAGAAGGGCTTAGGTTTAAATGCCACTTCAAACATTCCATATGTGGCTTTTGAGAAGTCACATCTCTGAGACTCAGTTTCCTCATCTGTAAAATGGGCAGGCACAAGGCTACCACATCTCATAGCTAAGGATCAAACTAAATCAGGTTTGTAAGAGGGCTGTAGGGGATAAGTAGGCGGTCAGTCAAATAGAGAGCCAGGCCCAGAGATGGGATGTCCTGGGTTCAAATCTGACCTCAGACACGTCCTAGCTGGGGGACACTGAGCAAATCACTTAACCCCCTTACAACCACCCTGACATGCCATTATAATCTCATTTTACAAAAGAGGAACCTAAGTCAGAGAGAAGTTAAGTGACTTGCTAGTGACTGGGGCTGAATCTGAACTCAGCTCTTCCTGACTTGCAGACCCAGTGGTCAATGCACTAGAGCATCAACCCAGCTCCCTACATAGGGCAAATGGTTAGGAGTTCTCAGTGCAGCTCACACTTGAACTCAGGGCTAAGGTCGCCTAAATTAGGCTCTTGGAAGGATATTCAAGGTTTCTTGTGCCCGTGCATTTGGCTTTTGAAAGACAAACTTGTTAAAAAGCATTCTGTAAAAAAATAGCCCTCTCCCCCAGGTAGCCCATGTCCCCTGGTACACTAAAAGAGAAACTGTTCTTGGGCCTAATTTGCTTTCTTCAGGTCCCACTCTGTATTTCCTGGGTTTCCCCCCAGCCTCAGTATGGCCCAAGTGGCTACTTTTGATTTGAATCTTCTGGCCAGCTGGTTTGCTCCCATGCCACTGAATTTGAGTTGCAAATTCAGCAGAGGAAAGCAGAAATCTATGCCAAGGATTATTCTCCTTGAGTTAAAGACACTTGAACACTGGTCCCATATTTAGGCCTGGGAGGCTTATTCAAGCTTCCATTGGCTCATTTTTCTCCTTGCTGTCATGCCAAAGAGACTGCAAAAGGACAGTTCAAGGGACTGGGTCAAACCCTGTTCTGATTCAAAGGATAGACCAGGTATCTACACTTCTGAGCCCCGGATGGGCAGGGGGGCACCCAGTGCCAGGAATCCCTCTTCTGCCCTCAGGGCAGCATGACCCACTGCAAATGGTCTTTTGGGTTCAATGGGTTCAATGCCAAAGGTTTGTTTTTTTCAATCTTCTCCTTTCCTTTCCTTTCCTTTCCTTTCCTTTCCTTTCCTTTCCTTTCCTTTCCTTTCCTTTCCTTTCCTTTCCTTTCCTTTCCTTTCCTTTCCTTTCCTTTCCTTTCCTTTCCTTTCCTTTCCTTTCCTTTCCTTTCCTTTCCTTTCCTTTCCTTTCCTTTCCTTTCCTTTCCTTTCCTTTCCTTTCCTTTCCTTTCCTTTCCTTTCCTTTCCTTTCCTTTCCTTTCCTTTCCTTTCCTTTCCTTTCCTTTCCTTTCCTTTCCTTTCCTTTCCTTTCCTTTCCTTTCCTTTCCTTTCCTTTCCTTTCCTTTCCTTTCCTTTCCTTTCCTTTCCTCTCCTCTTCTCTCCTCCTCTCTTCTCTCTTCTTTTTTCCTCTCCTCTCCTCTTCTTTTCTACCTTGCCTTCCATCTTAGAAACAATATTACATATTGATTCCAAGGCAGAAGAATGGTAAGAGCTAAGCAATGGGGGTTAAGTGACTTGCCCAGGGAACTTGGAAAGTGTCTGAGTCTAGATTTGAACCCAGGTTCTGCCCTCTATAGGTCTGGCTCTCCATCCACTGAGCCACCTAGCTGCCCCTATACATTGATTTTTATGTAAAAGCTTACAACTTTGTGTATATACGTGTATCTGAAAGCAATCCCAGAAAATAAAGGGGGCATAGAAGAAAATATTTAACTGTCAAGATATAGGCTCCTTTCAAGAATGAACAAGTGTCTCCTGGTTTGGGTTAGAAGGGGTGCCTGGGGAGGGGGGGGGGGAAGCTGGGTGGCTCAGTTGATTGAGAGCCAGACCTAGAGATGGAAGGTCCTGGGTTCAAATTTGGCATCAGGCAATTCTTTGCTATGTGACCCTGGGCAAATCACTTAACCCCCATTGCCTAGCTCTTGCCACTCTTCTGCCTTGGAGCCAAAACACAGTATTGATTCTAAGATGGAAGGCAAGAGTTAAAAAAAATGGTTACCTGGTTATGGGATGGACAAAGGCTCCAGGATGGTCCTTAAAGAACAGTGGAAGAGACTGAGAGTGGGGAGCCTGGACATATCCCAGTATAGATGTGACATCTTTGAGGAGTGATTAAGAAGCAGACAGGGAATAGACTCAGGAATCACCAACCAGTCAACAAGGCTTCATTAAGTATCCAAAGTATGTCGGGCATTGGACTAAATACTGGCGATACAAAGACAACAGGGAAAGAGTCCTTGTGCTGAAGGAACGTATAATCTATCAGGAAGGACAGTGGCTACACGAATGAATATGTGTGTACATATAGAACTCTCTCTCTCTTTATATATGTATATATATTTATGAATATAGCACAATACAAAGACACGCATTTGGGTGTGATTGCAGACTCAGGAAGCTTAACAACTCTTTCTCCACTGTGTAGCTGACATAATATTCTCTTTCTTCCTTAGACCCTCCTAGTTTGTATCTTTTGTTGAAGTTCAAAGATGTCTAATTTCCCCAATGACATGTAATACCAATTTTCAACATAGGTTTTCTGAGATTATAAGATTCAAACTGTCTCCCTCCCTCCCTTCTCTCCCCCCTCTAGAAGATGGTAAACAATTTGATCTGGATTATATATGTATTATCATGCAAAATATATTTCCATATTGATCTCTGATCACTCATATAAAACCAAACCCCAAATTAAATTGTAAATAAACGAATGCAGAAGATATTCTGCTTTGACCTGCCTTTGGCTTCAACAGTTCTTTCTCTGGAGTCCTTTCTTTCTCATAAGTCCTTCAGAATTGTCCTGGATCGTTGTGTTGCTGAGAGTCACTAAGTCCTTCACAGCTGATCACTGAATATTATTGCTGTTCTTCTGGTTCTGATTACTTTGTGCTGCATCAGTTCATGAAGATCTTTTGAGCTTTTTCTGAACTCGTCCTGCTTATCATTTCTTACAGCAACACAGTATTCCATTACTAACATGTACCACAATGTATTCATTCATCCTCTTGATTTCCAAATTCTTTGCACCACAAAAAAGAGCTGCTATAACTATTTTTGTACAAGTAGATCCTTTCCTCTTTTTTTATAATTTCTTTGGGATACAGACCAGGGATACAGGATCAAAGAGTATTCAGAGTTCCAAATAGTTTGCAGCCTTCTTAGACCCTTGATAGCTGCTCATTCCCCATTCCCTGTAGCAAAAGCCTAGTCAAGCTCCCTCTGACTTCTATCTTTCAACAGGTCACAGCTATCATTTACTCATTCATTCACTCAACAATCATGTAGTAAGCCCTGCTATGCCATGCCATTCAGAATGTAAAAGCCAACCTCAAGATTGCTGATCACATTCTTCATACCAGCAAACAGAGTGAGGCTATGGAAACTGAACTTCAGAGATGTCTAATAATGTGGCGATCTGTAGTAGAGACACAGATACCCTGTTTGTACCCTTTTTTAAGCAACTGAGGACAGTTTCTATTTTGTTTTGGTCTATGTTATCTCCAGAACTAATACAGAGCTTGATAGAGACCTAGAGTAGATGCTTAATAAATTCTGGTGAGTAAACTGATTAAAGTACCACCACAGTTAATGATAAACCTGGTATCATCATCACTAATTCCCTTAGGTCATCTGACTGAAGATTGGGCTAAGCAGGGTACCAGTGTCCAAGCTTACTCCATCTTCCCCATGAAATGTATTCAAACAATGAGCCTTCCTTCTATAGATGACTGATTTTGAGGAAATGAATTGGGTTTAGGGAGCTCAGTTGAACACACTACTTTTTTTTATTTATTTATCCAGGTCTTTTTATTTTCTTTTTGTTTAACCATAACCCTTGAGATATCTTGCGGGTCTACTAGAGAACAGCCTGATGACATTTCTCATGGAATGCTACCCATTATAGACATTCAGGTACAGTTTTACCAAACTCAACCAGGACAGAAGAGGGGAAACTCTGATCCCTCTGACTGGTAGGATCCATCAGGGTAGTTATCTCCGGAAAAGAAATCTCTCTTCTCCGGGTTCTTTCTGTATCACTTATCTGGGCCAAGGGAGAAATTCAGTTCATAGGTAAATGCAAGAAGGTCCCAGCCTGGCCAACCCCCAAAGGAGTCTCATTATTTCCAAGGATTTGGCCAGTCTTGGGCTTTCCAAACCTGATCATCACAGCTGTCAGAAGGCATCTACGTGGTTCTATCTTTTATAGTAGCCCAAGGGTTCTTCACCTTTTCTGTGTCATGGGCCCCTTGTATAGTCTAGTGATTCTCTTCTCAGAATGCTTTAAATGTATAAAAAAGTGCACAAGGATTATAAAGAAAAATGATTTTACTAAAATGTAATTGTATATATGTGTACATATAGACATAACTATTTTAATAAGTTCAGGAATCCCAGATTAACCTGTGGCCCTGGCTTACATGAATTTATGTTCATTTCTAGGGGCTTGACACCTGAAGAGCAGGTTTCTCTTTCTGGTTCCTCATCTCTTGTGGTTATCGTAGCAAACTCCTAATATATTCAAGGTATAACATGTCTAGGTTTTGCAGAATGTGGTGGACTGTTTATAATGGATGCTCAAGGTTCTAAATGCACATTGGGCACGATATAGATCTTATTCTACCCCACAGAATGTACAAAAGACAAGAGGCCTCCCTGGAGCCCATGAATAGATGGAAAATCACAATTAATTCATAAGTACTCCTTCCTCAAGAACTCTATGCCATACCCTGTGCTAAGCATGGGATAAAAAGAAAAAACAAAAACAGTCTGTAGGCTCTGAAGAAAAGACTGGAAAAGGCATCTCCCCAACTCCTTTACAAAAGATGGGGGGGACAACTGGGTAGCTCAGTGGATTGAGAGCCAGGCCTAGAGACAGGAGGTCCTGGGTTCAAATCTGGCCTCAGACGCTTCCCCGATGTATGACCCTGGGCAAGTCACTTCACTCCCATTGCCTAGCCCTTACCACTCTTCTGTCTTGGAATCAATATAAAATTTATTTTTTTAAAAACAGCCCTGGGCTGAAGGAGCTTAAATTCTAATGGAGTACTAAAGGGCTCTTATTAACCCAATAAAATTTCTAATATTCACTTCCCCAATTTGAGGTGGCTATTGGGACATACAATATTTCTGTGAAATTCCTCTCACCCACTAGGTCATAGAGGCCCTTCAAGACTCATAGTGCCACCCTGTGGTTTAGATTCCCCTAGAAGGTAAAATTCCTACCCAACAAGCAATCCTCTTTCTATTGGACAGGTATAGTTTACATAGGCTGAACCAGAGCTGGAAAACTATCTGACTGATCTTCCTTGGTCTCTGCAGAGCACATGGCACCAGGAAGATCTCACTCTAAAAGGTCTGATGCCCAAAGTCTTGAATTCAGAAACTCTCAGACTTAGGAGAATCCATAAGGTGACTCACCAAGGTAGGACTCCTCTTGTAGGCTGAGGAAGTGCATGACTGCTTCTTCCTTGTGTTTCTACAGGTGACACTTCAGTGGAAAGAGCTCAGAGATTAAAATCAAGAAGTTGCAAGTTCAAATCTTTCCTAAGACACTCTTTTCCCCTTGACTCTACTTTGCTTCAATTTCCTCATCTATAAAATGGGGAAAATAATGGCAGCTGCCTCCCAAGGTGGTTATGAGGATGCAGGGAGCTCATATTTGTAAAGGGCTTTGTATACTTTTAAGTGCCAGCCACAATGGTGATGATGATGATTATTAATAATAAACTAGAAAAATCTCCTCTTGGGCTCTCTATCATCACATGGGTGTCACTGTTATGTCCACTGGGAAACAGTCCATATTGATTTCTAATGGGGGTAAGGGAAATGCCCATCCCCAACACCTTACTATGATCCAAAAAATGAAAGATTGGGAAAAAGCAAAGAGGAAGAGCTGAAGGGAGCTGGAG
The DNA here is from genome assembly GCF_027887165.1 of Monodelphis domestica. Classification (NCBI taxonomy): domain Eukaryota; kingdom Metazoa; phylum Chordata; class Mammalia; order Didelphimorphia; family Didelphidae; genus Monodelphis; species Monodelphis domestica. The sequence goes on from NC_077234.1 coordinate 18,245,845, forward strand.
AATGAGTTATTAAGAGGCAGTTTCATAGCTAGGTGACTCAGTGGATAGAGAGTCAGGATTAGAGAAGGAAATTCCTAGGTTAAAATCTCATCTCAGACACTTCCTAGCTGTGTGACCCTGGACAAGTCATTTAACATGCATTTCCTAGCCCTCTTTTCTGCCTTAGAATCAAAGTTAAGGTTTTATTAAAAATAATTTTTAAAGACTTAACTCCAGCCTTTGATACCTAGTCAGTATAGCAGCCATGGACACCCTCTGACTTCAAGGAGATATGCTCCATTAAGTGCTCTAAACGTGGCACCATGCCCTGAAATCTTATCAAGTTGACTAGAAGTGCTCATGAAATCTATTATTCACATAAGGTTTTATAATAGGGACAGGCATGCATAGCACCTTCCTGTGCAGGAAAGGCTGGGTTGTCTAATTCTCAAAGAGTTGTGACTTGTAATAAAAGTGCTCTGGAAATTCTTGGGCATCACAAATGGACAATCTGTAGTTGGTTCTGGTATACTGACCATGTAGTTAGAAAACATCATCTTTCCCATTGACTAATGAGCTAAGACTGGGAATACCCTCAGCAGGCTCTAGGGACCAGAGCCTCACTTATTCTTCTTGGTTGTCCTCTTTCAATTTGACACCTTTGTTGATAGTATCTGACTAAAGGCAAAACCACAAAGGGACAGTCCTTGGACCTTCTCCTCTGAGGCTGACAATGGCCCTTGGTTTTTTGCCTCTGCATTTATTCTTTCCATTTTGGCGAAGAGATTCTCTCATCTTTAAAGACTGAGGATGGGAATTTTCAAAAGTCGGGAGACCAAATGTTCAAGGGCTTCACATCTAGGTTTTGCAGCCAGCTGAGCATCAATTCTGAGTGGCCTTTGGGACCAAGACTAGAGGTGTGTGAGATGAGGGCTCAGCTGGCAATTATGCTATCTTTGGATATGAATTTGATAGGGCCAATGTTGCATAGAAATGATGCTAAGACTGAGACTCTCCAGAGACTGAGATGGTACAAGAGAGAGGAAGCCCCAAAGGTGTTGGGAAATGATGTACTTTTGTTCTTACTGCATATCGAAAATAAACATCCCATTGGATCAATACTAATCAATCAATACTAAGTGATTAAATAGAAATGGGCTACTAGTCAATGTTGGCTAACAGTGAGGAAAACACATCCAGTGGCAGCTTGAGCCAATAATGAGAGACACCTCCAAGATCCAAAAAAGACCCTCAGAAACCTGAGGGGGGGTAGGGCAGAGCGACTCATGATAGTTGGTTCTTATATTTTCCTTCTTTTCCAACATTTCATATTTCAAGCATCCCTGGCTCCTTTCCTATGGCAATGAGATTGCCCCATAAAGTCTTGGGAGATGGGTTTTGAGAATGGTGTTGGCTCAACATTTCATCGACATATGGCCAAGGAGATCATGAGAATTTAGCTTGGCTTGTGCCAAACAAAAAGGCCCAAACTCAAAGCCCCTTCAGCATGTTAGGACTGCCAGAGCTTATACTCTACTGGCATTATCTGTAAGAGCCCAAGGTCACTCTTGCCTAGAGAAGGCATCAGACGACTTTAGAGGAAGTCGAGGGATTTGTGGAGAGATAGAAGGTACCTGAGAGGTCATCTACTCCAAACATCCTCTCAAACTTCCCACCCCCACTTTAAAAAATAGGCCCAAAGAACTTAAGAGATTTACCCAAAGTCACAGATGACCAGAAATGAATTCAGGTCCAACTCTCCTGACTTCTCTTCAGAGCAAGAAGTTATGCTATTCACTGGCATTAAAAAGTATTTAGAGGATCCCAAACATTTTCATCTGATCTCCACAATAGCACTAGGAGGTAAATGCTTTTATTATCCCTATCTATCCCTATTATCCCAACCTTAAATGACTTGCACAGAGTCCTATAGCTAGTAAATAGTTGAGGTAGAATTTGAACAAAAGTCTTTCTGATGCTCAGTCCCACTCTCCATTCACTAAATTATCTCCCTGGGTGGTTTTGAGCCCAGGTCTTGTTAGACTGCAAATATACTACCCCTTCTCTGAAAGCTATAGAATGAAAGAAAAAAGGATCGCCAAGGCTCCCTGACCCACTTTCGGATTCTGAATGATGAAAGTAACTGTGGTGGTCACCTGGGTCTTTTCATCCTGAAATTAGCATTCCTAATTAGGACCACAGCCTGCCAGAGAAGGAAGGGACATGAGAGGTCTTCTAGCTCAAACCCCTCCCTCTCTTTTTTTTTGATCCTTACCTCCCATCTTAAAATCAATACTGTATGTTGCTTCCAAGGCAGATAAGTGATAGGAGCTGGGCAATGGGGGTTAAGTGACTCACCCAGGATCACACAGCCAGGAAGTGACTAAGACCAGATTTGAACCTAGGACCTCCCATCTCTAGTCCTGGCTCTCAATCCATTGAGCCTTTAAGCTGTCCTCACAGCCTCCTCTTTTTAACCAAGGAGGAAATGGGCCCAGAGAGGTTGTAACTTGTCAAAGGTCACACAGCAACAGAACAAGGACTAGATTCTAGGACTCCTGACTCACTGAGTTTCTATGAAGTGGATTTGTGTGCTATGTTTTGTTTTGCTTTTGTATTTGGGGATGGAAGCCGTTGCTATGACAACTGAGTGACCATAAAACAAAGAACTATCTCTCGAGTCCTACCGTGCCCACCAGTGTAGCCAGGCAACTAATGGCACCAGTCGGAGGACACAACGCCTATTTATCAGCATCTCAGGGTTCTTGGAAGGGAAACTGTTGAGCTCTGTGATAGCTATTATTACCACCATCCTCTTGGAAGGATTGTCCAAAGGAGAGACATCAGGGAAAGAGAATAGGAATATGTAATGTGAAAGAAGCAGAGAAATCCAATGGAGAGAACCAAAGAATAGGAACTTGTAGACCTGAATTCTAACCCCAGGTCTACAAGTTACCTCCATTGTGATTGTAAGTAAATCAAATGCCATTTCTGGGTCTCAGTTTCATCATCCGTAAAATAAGGGGACTAGAATATAGGATCCTATAGTCTTAGGTTCCATCCATCTCCAGGATACCATGTTTTCTTCTTTTCTTCTAGAAAGACATCACCTCCTACCCCCAGATCCTGAGAAATTCTTTGCCTAAAAGGCCAGCTTCTTTAAATTAACCAATATTTGTTGCTAAATTGAATTCTTTTTGTATTATTTTTGGGGAGGGTTTGGTTATTTATTTAATTAATTAATTGAGAATATCTTTCCATGGTTACATAATTCATGTTCTTTCCCTCCCCTCCTCCCAACCCTCTCCTGTAGTCAATGAGCAATTTTACTGGGTTTTACATGTGTCATTGATCAAGACCTATTTCCATATTATTAATATTTGCACTAGTGTGATCATTTACAGTCTACATTTGTTATATCTAAAATAGTTGGAGACATGAACTGTGGCAGTTAAAAGAGTTGAGGTTATAACTGTAGTAGATATAATAGTTGAGGTTATAAATTGTGATAGATATAAGAGTGGGTGAGTAAATTGTGACCGCAGAGAATATGTTTTCACTACAGTGTCTTAGTTTTAAATCAAATATAAGGTGGTCGCCAGGGAAATATTCCCAATTATTAAAATATACCCGTCAACTGGGTTTTATAGAGGATTTTAATTAATAATACAATGATGAATTAAAGAAAGAGAGAAAGAGTAAGAAAGGAATAAGTATGAAGGGCCTTAAGCCAACATGGCCTAGACCTGAGTCTTAAGAGAGAGAGATCAGTCAGTCAGTCTTTTATCACTCACCACAAAGTCTATCTAAGCAAGGATTCTAGTGACAGAGTCTCCTCAGAGAGAGTTCCAGCCAGAGTCCTCCTCAAAGAGCCTTCCAGCCAGAGACTGTTCCAAAGGGCCTCTCTCAAGAGCCTCCAGAGGGACAGATTCCCCTCAGAGGTTCTCCAGCGAGACCTCCTTAGAGATTGTCCTCCAAGAGCTTCCCTTCTCCAGAGCCTCTCTCAAGAGATTCTTCAAAAGGATTCTCCAAAAGGATCCTCATAAGAGATTCTGCTTTTTCTTATATAGGGGGTTTTCTCCTATGTCACCTCCCCTAAGTTCTTCCATCTACCAATCACAGTAGACATTTTCTAAAGCCCATTACTGCTGGGTTGACTAATCCCTTTAGTAAGTTTGAACCAGAAAAACTTCTGAATAAGTTTTCACCTCTTTGCTCCTGGAAAGTTTACAAGTTGCCTGACCTTTAATAGGTAGTTAGCATCCCTTTGTATCAATTCTAAAAACAGGCCTGGCTCAAAGAACTCCTTGCCTCATTATAAGTATGGGTCTAAGTACTTTCATTGTTTAGCAAGGAGTTTTCTCCCCTAAAGCAGTCTTAAGTAGGGGTGGAGTAGAGGTCCTCCCATTTCTGATCCTGGTGAGTTCTCCCAGTCAAAATGGGGAATGTTCCCAGTAGGGAATTGTTCCAATTGAGAATTCCCCGATGGGGAAATTTTTAACATTCACAAGCCTGAGAAATTTCAAGATTTACACATCCCCAATCATATCCCCATTGACTCATGTGATCAAATGGATGTTTTTCTTCTGAGTTTCTACTCCTATAGTTCCTTCTCTGCATGTGGATAGTGTTCTTTCTCATAAGTCCCTCAGAATTGTCCTGGATCATTGCATTGCTGCTAGTTGAGAAGTCCATTACATTTGATTGTACCATAGTGTATCCATCTCTGTGTACAATGTTATTCTTGGTTCTGCTTCTTTCACTCTGAATCAATTCCAGGAGGTCTTTCTATTTCACATGGAATTCCTCCAGTTCATTATTCCTTAGAGCACAATAGCATTTGATCACCAGCATATACCATAATTTTTTCAGGCATTCCTCAATTGATGGACACCCCCTCATTTACCAGTTTTTTGCCACAACAAAGAACATGGCTATAAATATCTTTGTATGAGTTTTTCTCCCTATTATCTCTTTGGAATATAAACTCAGCAGTGGAATGGCTGGATCAAAAGGGCAGGCAGTCTTTTAGTGCCCTTTGGGCATAGTTCCAAATTGCCTTCCAGAATGATTGGATCAATTTACAACTCCACAAGCAATGCATTAATATCCCAATTTTGCCACATCCCCTCCAACATTTATGACTTTCCTTTGCTATCATATTAGCCAATCTGCTAGTTGTGAGGTGATATCTCAGAGTTGTTTTGATTTGAATTTCTATAATTATAAGAGATTTAGAACACTTTTCATGGGTTTATAGATAGTTTTGATTTCTTTATCTGAAAATTACTTATTCATGTTCCTTGCCCATTTATCAATTGAGGAATGGCTTGATTTTTTGTACAATTCATTTAGCACTTTATAAATTTGAGTAATTAGACCTTTGTCAGAGGTTTTTGTTATAAAGATTTTCCCCCAATTTGCTGCTTCCCTTCTAATTTTGGTTACATTGGTTTTGTTTGTACAAAACCTTTTTAATTTAATGTAGTCAAAATTATTCATCTTACATTTTGTAATATTCTCTATCTCTTCCTTGGTCTTAAAATCTTTCCTTTCCCATAGATCTTATAAGTATACTATTCTATGTTCACCTAATTTATTTATAGTTTCCTTCTTTATATTTAAGTAATTTACCCATTCTGACTTTATCTTGGTGTAGGGTGAGATGTTGATCTAAACCTAATCTCTCCCATACTGTTTTCCAATTTTCCTAGGAGTTTTTGTCAAATAGTGGATTTTTGTTCCAAAAGCTGGGATCTTTAGGTTTATCATACACTGTCTTGCTGAGGTCATTTACCCCAAGTCTATTCCACTTATCCTCCATTCTGCCTCTTAGTCAGGACCATATTGTTTTGATGACCACTGCTTTATAGTACAGTTTAAGATTTGGTTCTGTTAGACTCCCATCCTTCACATTTTTTTTTCATTATTTCCCTTGATATTCTTGATCTTTTGTTCTTCCAAATGAATTTTGTTATAGTTTTTCTAATTCAGTAAAAAAAAATTGGGTAGGATTGTCATTTTTATTATGCTAGATTGTCCTACCCATTAGCAATTAATGTTTTTCCAGTTGTTCAGATCTAGTTTTAATTGTGTGGAGAGTGTTTGGTAGTTATGTTCACATACTTCTTGTGTTTGTCTTGGCAAATACATTCCTAAATATTTTATATTACCTAGGGTGATCTTAATGGAATTTCTCTTTCAAACTCTTGCTGTTGAGATGTGTTGGAAATATATAGAAATGCTGATGATTTATATTGGTTTATTTTATATCCTGCAACTTTGTTAAAGTTGTTGATTATTTCCACTTGTTTTTAGTTGATTCTCTAGGATTCTTTAAGTAGACTTATATCATCTGCAAAGAGTGATAGTTTAGTCTCCTGTTTGCCTATTTTGATACCTTCAATTTCTTTTTCTTCTCTAATTGCTATTGCTAGTGTTTCTAGTACAAGGTTAAATAATAGAGGTTATAATGGACATCCTTGTTTCATTCCTGATCTTATTGGGAAGGGTTCTAGTTTATCCACATTGCAGATGTTGCTTGCTGATGGTTTTAAATAAATAGTTTATTATTTTTAGGAAAGGCCCTTCTATTCCTATACTTTCTAGTGTTTTCAATAGGAATAAGTATTGTATTTTGTCAAAGGCTTTTTCTGCAACTATTGAATTTCTGCAACTATGTGATTTCTGTTGGTTTGGTTGCTGCTATGCTCAATTATGTGGATGGTTTTCCTAATTTTAAATCATCCTTGCATTCCTGGTATAAATCCCACCTGATCATAGTGAATAACCCTGTGATCACTGGCTAGAGTCTTTTTGCTAGTATTCTATTTAAGATTTTTTCATCTATGTTCATTAAGAAGATTGGTCTGTAGTTTTCATTCTTTGTTTGTGGTCTGCCTGGCTTTGGAATCAGGATCATATTTGTGTCATAGAAGGAATTTGATAGAACTCCTTCTTTGCTTATTTCATAAAATAGTTTGTATAATATTAGGATTAGTTGTTCTTTAAATGTTTGATAGAATTCACTTGTGAATCTATCTGGTCCTGGGGATTTTTTCTTAGGGAGTTCATTGAAGGCTTGTTCAATTTCTTTTCCTGATATGGAATTATTTAAGTACTTTATTTCTTCTTCTGTTAATCTTGGCAATTTATATTTTTGTAAATAATCATCCACTTATATTGCCATATTTGTTGCCATATAATTGGGCAAAATAGTTTTTAATAATTACCTTAATTTCCTCTTCATTAGAGGTGAGGTCTCCCTTTTCATCTTTGATAGTGTTGATTTGGTTTTCTTCTTTCCTTTTTTTAATTAGATTAACCAGTACTTTATTTTATTTGGTTTTTTCAAAGTACCAGCTCCTAGATTTATTTATTAATTCAATAGTTCTTTCACTTTCAATTACATTAATTTCTCCTATAATTTTTAGGATTTCTAATTTAGTTTTTATCTGGGGATTTTTAATTTGTTCTCTTTCTAGTTTTTATTAATTTGCATGCCTAATTCATTGACATCTCCCCTCTCTGATTTGTTAATATATACACTCAGGGATGTAATTTTTCCCCTGAGTACTTCTTTAGCTGCATCCCATAGATTTTTGATATCGCATCTTATTATTATTCTATTCAATGAAATTATTAATTATTTCTAAGATTTGTTCTTTAACCAACCAATTTTGGAAAATCATATTATTTAATTTCCAGTTAATTTTTTATTTGCCTCTCCATGTTCCCTTACTAATTACTATTTTTATTGCATTATAATCTATAAAGGTTGCATTTATTATTTTTGCTTTTTTGCATTTTTGAATGTTTTTATTTGCTTTGGAGGAAATTTTATTTAATTAATTAAATTTAGAATATTTTCCCATGGTTACAAGATTCGTGTTCTTTCCCTCCCTCCCCACCCCATTCCCGTAACTCAAGCAGAATTCCACTGGATTTTACATGTCTCGTTGATCAAGGCCTATTTCCCCATTATTCATATTCACACCAGGGTGATCATTGCAATGTTTTTTATGCCCTAGAACAAGGCCAATCTTTGTGAATGTACCATGTGTTGCTGAAAAGCAGGTATATTCCTTTTTGTCCCTATTTATTTTTCTCCATATATCTATTAGCTCTAATTTTTCTAAGATTTCATTCACATCTCTTACCTCTTTCTTATTTATTTTTTGTTTTGATTTATCTAGATCTGATAGAGAAAGGTTCAGTTCTCCCACTAGTATAGTTTTCTATCTATTTCCTCCTTAAGCTCTAATAGTTTCTCCTTTAAAAATCTGGATGCTGAAGATTAGGAACTTCCGGGTAAACATGGCAGCAGTCTAGACAAAGGATTCTTCCTCTCCTCACCAGATACCGATACAGACTACCTCAAAAAGCCAAAAAACAAAAACAAAAAAAAAACCAACCAACCCCAAACTCATATGAACAAAAGGACCCTTCAGCAGGGTGCAGCATTGAAGGTATGTGGGATTTGGGCATTTCCACACCATAAGGGGGTGAAAAAGCTCCCACCAAAACACAAGCTGATCCACCCTCCCCCACCCCACCTACTGAGCCAGGGTCAGAACCAGCAAGCAATACATTCATTGAATGAGCAAGGGGCTCCTCTGGAGCAAGTGAGAGGAACCTATAGGTCCTTGGCAGCTGACTGAGACCACTCAGGACCTACCCCTGAGAGCAACTAGTCCTGAGGCCCCAGCAGGCTGAGGAGCTCAGACTGTGGGTGCCAGCAGGGGAAGCAAACAGTGGAAGTTACAGAGACTCAAGAGCTAGCCTCAGCCAAAATCTTTGCTCTTTAGCTCCATATACAGAGAACCTGCCCATCTCACTCATATTTCTAACTGGAAAGGGAAGGAAAATCCACCACAGTAATGACAAATAGTGCTCAGGAACAACAACTTCCAAACACCAAGGAAAACAAGAAGAAGGGGTTGATGCTGGATAATTTTTACAGAGGAAAAATCCAGGCAACAGAGGAAATAGAAGAGAAAATCCAAGTAAATGCACCAAAACCTTCCCAAAAAATGGAAATTGTCCACAAGCTCTTGAAGAATTTAAATTGGAGCTTATCAAAAAGTTGAAAGCCTTTTAGCAAAAAAAGTGGGAAATAGTTCAAAAAGAAAATAACAGTTTAAAGGACAAGAACTCCCAATTGGAGAAACAGCTGGAAGTCACAAAAAAACAGGATAGACCAAACCGAAAAGGAAAAATCAAAGGATTATAATGGAAAGTCAGTCCTTAAAGTCCAGAATTAGGCAATTGGAAGCCAATGACCTTGCAAAACAGCAAGAATTAATAAAGCAAAGTCAAAATACTGACAAAATAGAAGAAAACATATGAAATACAACTTTAACAAAGTTTCAGGATACAAAATAAACCCACATAAGTCATCAGCATTTCTATATGTCTCCAACACATCTCAACAGCAAGAACTAGAAAGAGAAAATTCACTTTAAATCACCCTAAACAATATAAAGTACTTGGAAATCTATCTGCCAAAACAAACAGAGGAACTATATGAACACAACTACAAAATATTCTCCACACAACTAAAACAAGATCTGAGCAATTGGAAAAACATTAACTGCTCATGGATGGGATAAGCTAACATAATAAAAATGACCATCCTACCCAAACTTATATATTTATTTAGTGCCATACCCATAGAAACACCAAAATCTTTTTTACTGAATTAGAAAGAACCATAACAAAATTCATTTGGAAGAACAAAAGATCAAGGATATCCAGGGAAAAAATGCAAAGGAAGGCAGGCTTGCAATCCCAGATCTCAAACTATACTATAAAGCAGTGATCATCAAAACAATTTGGTACTGGCTAAGAGACAGAAAGGAGGATCAGTGGAATAGACTTGAGGTAAGTGACCTCAGAAAGGCAGTCTATGATAAGCCCAAAGATCCCAGCTTTGGGGACCAAAATCCACTATTTGATAAAAAAAATTGTTGGGAAAATTGGAAAACAGTATGGGAGAGATTAGGTTTGGATCAACATCTCATTCCCTACACCAAGATAAATTCAGAATGGGTGAATGACCTGAATATAAAGAAGGAAACTATAAGTAAATTAGGTGAACACAGAATAGTATACATGTCATATCTTTGGGAAAGGAAAGATTTTAAAAACAAGCAAGAGCTAGAAAAAAATCACAAAATGTAAAATCAATAATTTTGATGACATCAAATTAAAAAGGTTTTGTACAAACAAAACCAATGCAACCAAAATTAGAAGGGAAGCAACAAATTGGGAAACAATCTTCATAACAAAAACCTCTGACAAAGGTCTAATTACTCAAATTTATAAAGAGCTAAATCAATTGTACAAAAAATCAAGCCATTCTCCAATTGATAAATGGGCAAGGGACATGAATAGGCAATTTTCAGTTAAAGAAATCAAAACTATTAATAAGCACATAAAAAGTGTTCTAAATCTTTTATAATCAGAGAGATGCAAATCAAAACAACTCTGAGGTATCACCTCACACCTAGCAGATTGGCTAACATGACAGCAAAGGAAAGTAATGAATGCTGGAGGGAATGTGGCTAAGTTGGGACATTAATGCATTGCTGGTAGAGTTGTGAATTCATCCAACCATTATGGAGGACAATTTGGAACTATGCCAAAAGGGCAACAAAAGAATGTCTACCCTTTGATCCAGCCATAGTACTGCTGGGTTTGTACCCCAAAGAGATAATAGGGGGAAAGACATGTAGAAAAATATTGATAGCTGCGCTATCAATATTGTGGGGGTTGTCTTTTGAGGATTTAATGTAGAGGGTGATCTACAGACTCTTTCAATGTCTATTTTGCCCTCCTGTTCAAGAATATCAGGGCAGTTTTCTTGGATAATTTATTGTAATATGATATCAAGGTTTCTGTTTATTTCTAGGTTTTCAGGTAGATCTATGATTCTCAGATTGTCTCTCCTGGACCTGTTTTCCATGTCAACTATATTCTCAATGAGATTTTTCATGTTTCCTTCCATTTTGTCATTCTTTTGACTTCACTTTATTAATTTTTGCTGTCTTGTGAGATCATTAACTTCTACTTGCCCAATTCTAGTCTTTAAATACTGGTTTTCAAATATGATCTTTTGATTTTCCTTTTCAGTTTGGCCTATCCTGCTTTTAATGGCTTCCAGCAGGTCAATTCTGGTCTCCAATTTGCTTATCATTTCATTTGATTTCTGGGCTTCTTTTTCCAGGTGGAAGATTCTGTATTTTAAAATGTTATTTTCATTTTGAACTATTTCCCACTTTTCTTGCCAAGTTTCTTCTATCTTTCTTACTTGGTTCTTAAACTCAAATTTGAGTTCCTTGAGAGTTTGTGACCAATTTCCATTGTTTTTGGAAAGTTTGGGTGTGGTTTTCCCCCAAGGCTATTTTTTAGTCACTGTGTCTGCTGTGGGCAGCCCCTCTCTGTCCTATATCGGCACCCAATTTCCATGTCCCTTAATTTCCAGGGGTCTCAAGAATCACTGCTCTCAGGGGTAAATCTGTGGTATCCTCACCCAGCCCCCCCCCACCGAGAACCCTAGAGATTGCCCTGAGCTCTCTCTGACTCTGATGCCATAGGTGGAGTGGGAGAGGGGTGATCAGCTTGCACTTTGGTAGGAGTAATTTTACCCCCTTTATAGTGAAGAATACCCAAACCCTGCCTACCTTCAGAGCTGTGCCCTATAGTAGAGCCCCTTTGCTCATCTGATTTTGATTTTTGTCCTTTTAAGGCACTTTATATTGATCAGTTGTAAGGAGAAGACCTTTGCTTCTACTATGCAGCCATCTTAGTCCAGAAGTCTAAATTGAATTATTTAATACAGCTGGAATGGAGACATTCCAAAGGGACTCCTCCTTCAGGAAGCCTTTCCTCATTTTCTCTCCATTCCCCATGTGTACCTTCTCCCCCATATTACCTAGTTCTGTATATGTATTCTCCCATTGATGTAAGCTCAATGAGGGCAGAGACTTTCTATCACTTTTGAGTAGGTGATTAATAAATGTTATTGAGTAAATGAATGATTATCCTTGTTCTTTCCAGTTCCTTGGACTTTTGGTCATTTTGTATCTTGGGAGCAGAACATTCCTCCCATGTACAGGGTTGAAAAAGCTTAAGGAAAGTTTGATTTATGAATCAGAAACACAACAGATTTTATTGAAAATAATGACTGACTTTTAAATAATCCTTCCTCAGAGGTATGTAGAGTCTCAGTAAACAGCCATACTCTAGGTAAGACTTGTTGCATGTGTTCCTCTATTATGCCTCCATTTTACAAAGCTCTTTATAGGACCCTTTAGATAAAACTATCTTCAGTATTCCTCTCCACAGTTTCTTGGGCTATGAAGACAGTCTAGAACTTCAATCTTTATGCAATTCCATATAACCCCAAAAGGGAACAGTCACTATTGACCTCCATTAAGGTTCCCCCATTATTATAAACAACCCAGTTTTCTTTGCCTGTAGTTGGGTCCCAAAGGACATCATTTGGCTTTTGCCATTTCCAACTGGTGGTATCCAATGTCATTTCAGGGGGGTGAGCCAATGTGCTCTTATTATTATTACTCAACTCTGGCTAGCTGTGTCCCAGCCAGAGTCCTGACTCTTGCAATAGAGACATTCTAAAGCTGTCTTGTCTTTGCTGGAGAAACTTTGCCTAATACAAGCATTTATAGGAATCCTACTCTGAATTTTTCCATTGTACTATGGTTCTAGCGACCTCTAGCTTGATAGAGCTAGGAAGCAGCAGGAAGGAGGACACTTACAGCAAGGTTCCTATTCCCAGTTCCAGTTGGATTGGGGCAAATTCACAGTTCTCCATCTCCTCCTCCCCAGCTCCCTCTCTGACAATGTTCCTCCTGTGGATGTCAACATCTCCTATGGGTCTGCTGCACCAAAAAGTCTCACCCATCCCCCTTCTACCCAACTCAGTTTACTCCCTCAGGCTTCATGAGTCCTTCTGGGATAGATTGAGCAAGATTATTCAAATTATTTTAGGTTGTTTCTCATGCCTCATTGTAGGGAATTGGCTTAGTTTAAAAACAAATGTTCTCCCTGTGTATATGGGTGTGTATGAGAGAGAAAAAAAGAAAAGAAAGAGAAGAGAGAGGAGACAGAGAGAGAAGAAAGAGAGAAGAGACAGAGAGAGAAGAGAGTGAGAGATTTTCATTTCTCTTCCTTCTCAACATGCACACACACACACACACACACACACACACACACACACACACACACACACCAGTCTCCAGGAAAACTTCAATTCAAATTCTGCCTCAAACACTTTTTTTGCAGGCCTGGATAAATCACCTTCAGCCTCAGTTTCCTCATATGTAAAATGGGGTTAAAAATAGCACCTACATCACAATGTCATCATGAGGATCAAATGAGATTCTATATGTATATCATGTTGTAAACTTTACTATGTAAACTCTAACAATTATTATTATCATCACCATCATTATTATTGCAGAAAGCGAACCCTCATGGCTTTAAATTCAGAAAATAGACCAAATCATACTTACCCTGACTTCCATCTCCCCTAATTCTCGTGATCCAAAGAATATGTCAAATCAGATAATATACTATAGATGTAAACATTTAGATATATGACATGCACAAAGGACAGTAGGCTTCATTTGTAGTATGTGCATATATACATGTAGAATATGGCCTACTATTGATCATGAGAGCTGAAGGATAAGTGTAAGGGAGCTCATTAAATCAATTATATGATCATAAGTAGAAAATTAATATAATGGTCCAATAAAGCATATTGCTGCCTAGCAAGCACATAGGTTATAAATAACATATAATGCACACAGTTAGAGTAACACTAAAACAAAAAAAAAACAAGAAAACACTCACTTTGTTTGCCTTCCTACAATGGGTTTTGTTTAGGTATATGGGTAACTGACTCATTTTTTCTAAATTATCATAGGTAGGTTTAACCATTGGCCTAATAAGCCTGGTATTTTTGTAGTAATGTCTAAGCTTTAGGAAGACCAAAACACTAACCATGAGCACCCTCAGACATTCAATTTATACATGACAGAAATAATAAACTCTTATTAAAACTTTAAATGTATGCATGGCCCTAGGAACTATTCTCAAGGTGAGTCAGGGCAAGTATTGATCTGGAAAGAGTTGTCTCTGGGTTCAGCCCTGCTCCAAGAAGCCCCTTGGGAACAGAGGGCTTCTCAGGACCCTAGTAGGCTTGGTCAACTACATTAAAGTCATCTACATTCACATTCCTCTTTATCTATGGCAGAGACATTCGAGCTAGTATCAGAATCAGGATCTCTCAGAAACTGGGGTCTATTTTTCTCAGAGCCTAAAGACTTAGTGGGCCAATTATTCCTTTCCTTCTTCTTATCAAGGTGTCCATTTAACTCTAGAGAGCCAGAGGTGGCTGGGCTGTCTTCCTTGCCTTTTGGGGGGCTCCTGCCTTTTCCTGGGATGGATCATGCACAAGCAAGTTACCTAATCTTTCAACTACTTGGCATAGAGTGGCTTCCTCATTCTGTTATCATGTGTACTCCATGCACACAAAGATTCCATTGCACAACTATCACTTTGCTGAAGGTCAGGACGATGAACTGAAAACAGCATTAACTTTTTATCAAAGCTTTTCTGAGCTGGGACTATAGTTAGTTGGAAGGCCCCCTTCCATGAGTTCTCAGCTGAGAAATATTCTAGCCATGAGTTCCTACTTATTCTCCCTAATTCTGAAGATCGGAAGCACAGGTCCATGACTAGGTGGGCTCTCCACCAAATATCCGCTGGGTCGGCTTCATCTTGACAATGGGGATCCCCAGTGTTGGCATATCATTGTTTGTTGGATGAGTGATCATCCAAAAAATTAGATCAAGGCCATTCTGTATATATGTCTGTCTGTATGATTGTGTATATCCATAGGTATGTGTGTGGAGATATTGCTGATTTGCCTTGAGAGAGAACTCTAGGGTTTGTTCATTCATTCATTCAACAAGAATTTATTAAATGTCTCCTATCTGTCAGGCACTGTGCTAGACGCTTGAGATATAGAAAAAATGAAACCTTCTCTGCCCTTAAGAAGCTTCTGTTTTATTGGGGAAACATGTGCTTTGGGATTTCAAAATAGCTGAGTGTGATGAAGAGAATTGTTTGTTTTTTAATCAAGAAAGGTTTTCCTTAGAGACCCAACGCTGTAGCCCATTATTGCCTGGGAGGAGTTTATTCATATAAATGAAAGCCAGGACATCTGTCCTTGATTTTCTTGGGAAGGGGACCCTCCCCACCTGCCATGACAAGAATAAGGTCTAAATGACATGATCTGCTTTTGGAAAAACAGCAGCAGAAAATATTCATTCTTGTGAATTTCTCACAAACATCTAGCATCTCCCTAGCTATACTGTGAATTCTACAAGCTCCTGGGGAAGCAGGGTGTCTGTTATTAGCTTTTGTACTCCCTGAAGTGCCCTTTGGACTTGGTGCCCCCCAGATATTTGTTTTACATTTGGAGAAACCAATCATAGGCAGGATTCTTTGACAGGCTCCTTGCATGTGATGATGGGAGAATTATGAATGGTCAACGTGGAGAAGATGAAGCTCAGGGGAGACAGGCTAATAGTCTTCAAGTGTCCAAAAGGCTGTTGTTGACATGTTAAAGAGAGCTCAGGCTTGTTCTGTTTGTCCCCAGAGAGCTGAAGCAGAAGCAAGGGCTGAAAGAGGAAAGTGAAGGCTTGATGTCGGAATAAACTTTTGGAAAGTCAAATGGGCTGCCAAGTGAGGGAGAGAGTCACCTCTCCCAGGAGGCCTTCACACAGGAGCTGGAGTGGGAGGGTCAGTAGTAGGGATCATTTTGCCAGTACAGGTTGGTTGAGAGTGTCCTGAGGTGAGGGTCTGAGACTTGGCCCTCCTCCTGCCATCCGATGAAAGTGGCAAGGAGAAGAAAAAGTGCATGAGCTTGGGTTTCTTTCTCCTCTTATCATGCTGTGCCTGACATCCCCCCAGAAATACTCAGAGGCTGGGAAGATAGAAGAGTGCTGGGTGATGGAGGGGTACAGTCTAAAGGCCTGGCTATGACTCCTGATGAATGTACAATGTTTGACAATTGGGAGGCGACCAGGAGAAAATGGGATAAGATGGGAGCCAGGCTCAGTCATCCCAGGGAGTGTCAATGGCTGGCCTAAGGCACTGGGTGATAGGAAAGGGTTGGGAGGATGAGGTAGGAAGTGAGAAAAAGATTGGGAGGGCAGAAACTGGCAGGGAGGGAGACATAGGTAGAGACAGGGAAACAGAGATGAACAGAGACAGACAGAGAGACAGAAACAGACACAGATAGACAGAAAGACAGACAGAGATGGAGAAACAGAGGAAAGAGACAGGAAAACAGACAGAAAAAGAAAGAGACAGAGAGAAACAGAGAGATGTAGAAAGACCGAGACAAAGACAAAATAGAAAAAGAGAAAAGATGGGTATATATGCAGTGAGGAGTGAGGCAGGTATGACTGTCAGCTGTCCAGGCGTCACTGAGGGGCCCAGGACAAATATCTCTGGACCTGGGCCAGACAGGAGCAGCAGACCAGCACTGTATGGACCACAGAAACAGGAAGGAAACTCACCATGGCACAAGCCTGGAGAGAACCACTGACCAGAGAAGTTAAGAAGGGAACAAGAGGAGAGGAACAAAATGTTATAATGGAGGAACCGGGCCTGGTAGAAGGGGAAGAGAAGGGAGCCAAGGAGCACGTGAGCAACTCAAACTCATATAGCATCTACAGTTGGCAAACACTTTCACATCCAGGAGGTTTAACTGACTGTCACAAAAACTCCATGAAGTTGAAGCTCATTTTATCCATTTTTCAGACACAAGGAACTAGCATCCCCTCAGAAAGCTTTGTGACTTTTTTCTAGTAAACAAACTCTCTTTCTTTCTTTTTTCTTTCTTTCCTTCCTTTCTTCCTTCCCTCCTTTCTTTGTTTCCCTTTTTTTCTTTGTCTCCTTTCTCTTTCTCACTTTCTTTCTCTTTCCTTCTTTTTCTCTTTCTTTCTCTCTTTCTTTCTCTTTCTTTCTTTCTTTCTTTCTTTCTTTCTTTCTTTCCCTCTTTCTCTCCTTTCTCTCTTTCTTTCTTCCTTTCTTTCCCCTCTCTCTCTCTATGTCTCTGTCTCTTTTCTCTGTCTTTTTCTGTGTATGTTTCTTCTCTCCATGTATCTTTCTCTGCCTTTCTGTCTCTCTGTTTATATCTGTCTGTCTCCCTGTCTCTCTGATTGCATGTGCCAAAAGGGTTTCGGGTAAAAAATGTGTTGATGGAAAATTAAAGGAAGGGAGGCAGCTAGGTGGGGGATAGAATTCCAGGCCTGGAATCTAGAGGGTTCAAATCTGGCCTCAGACACTTCCTGTCTGTGTAAAGTCACTTAATCCCAATTGCCTAGCCCTTGTTATTTTTCTGTCTTAGAACTGATACTAACTCAGGAGGTTAGGGGTTTTTTTAATGTGTTGATGGGATAGGCTCCCCAAATGACTTCCCAGAAAGTTGCAAGTGAAACGTGCACCCATCTCCCTACATAGGGAGATTTTGAAGATCCAGGATGGTCCAATGGAAAGAAGATAGAAAAAGGAGAGGGATGGAGAAGTGAATGAGGAGTAAACATGGCTCTAGCTATGTGCTGGAGCCCTCAGATGGGAGGAGCTTGGTATTAATAAATATTATTATTTATTATATTGTATATATATTATAATAAATAATAAATAAAATTGGTATTATTCTTCCAAAGAAGAGATCTATCCTGGGCAGCTGAGATAACATTAGAAGAAATTGATGGGAACCAACAGAACCCCTAAACCTGTCTATTTAAGGAATTTAGAGGTAACTAGTCTCTCCTAGACTTAACTTTAAAGACCATCTAATCCAAACTCCTCATTTTAAAGAGGAGAGAATAGAAGTCTAGAAAGTTCAAGTGACTTTTCCACAGTCTCAAAGGCAAGAAGTGACAGAGGGAGAATTCAAATCCAGTGCTCTTTCTACTCTACCCTAATTGATAAACAGTAACTGGTCAGGTCTCATCTCCTAAGTATTGGGGCAAGCAAGGGATCTGGGGTGAAGAAAAAATTGTCTTTACAATGTTTCCAGCTTCTCTTGTTGAGACTGGAGCCAAGCCTGGGGTGTGAGAACAGGGTGGGGGTGTGGGATCAGCTGGAGTAACTCTGGAGTTTGGGGTTAATCTTGGGCTTGGGGGTGAGGTCTGGGGTGTGGGTCTGGGATTGGACTGAGTTTCCAAACTTCCATTCACAGGAGAATGGAAGAACATGGGATGGTTTGGCCCAACTCTGGGGCACAGGAGTTGGCAGAGCTGACTCCTGAGGCCATTTCTGACGATTTTCAGTGCGTTTGCCCTTTTCCACTGATATGAAGCTTTTATGATTTGGTAAGAGCTGAATCTAAAAAGAAACAAAGGTTTGCTAAGGGTGGCAGCCGAGCCAATGAGCATTTCTTAGGTCTGGGAGGAACAGGAAAGGGGCTATTGCCCACAAACTCCCAGAAACTGTTACACAAATGAGGCAAACTCCAATTGAGAGAGATTAAACTATTTACCGAAGGAAGGTCATGCCGTGAGTAAATGGGAGAGTTTAGACACAAGCCCTTTTAACTCTAAACCCAGGGTTTATTGCAAAAGTGGTAATCCCAAGTACGAGTCCTTATAGGATTGCCCAGACTCGTAGAAAGAGGCTTATTGATTTAGGATGAGCCCAGAAGGGAGCGATGACACAAGGAAGGTAAAACCATCACTGTACAACCGCTCGGCCTTTCAAAAGAAGGGGGTCCCCTTGAAAGGCCAAAGATTTGGTATCACCAGCACCCCTTCTGTGGGGCTCCCAGGGAGTGGGAGAGTCTGGCTGGCGTGCCAAAGAACGCTGAGTGGATGGTGGTAGAGAATGTGTCAGATCAGTCCTGGCACCGGGACATGTTGCATGTGAAGGGCTGATTATGTCTTAACTACCTTACTACAGATGACCCTGACCCACAATGAGGATCAGTGGCTGATCCAGAAATGTCAACATCTGTGCTGAGGGCTTAATGTTCCTGGGGCTGTTTCTGTTCACTGTCACCAATTCACATCAGGAGATTCGTCATGCCCTGCCCCTGCCATCACCTACCACATGGAACAGATCATTAAACACCATCAGAAAAAAAAGGGGGGAGGAGAAGCCTAGGATTTTTGGTCCTTTCTCTCCTCCCTAGGTAGTCACCACAGAACTGTACCCTTGCTTGCAATGAGTATGGTTTATTGCCTTTCCCCCCACCCCATCCAACTCCCTAAGCTTTTACTCCAGGGATACTTTCTCCAAATTTCTCACATTCCCAAAGGTGGGCTTCCAGCGACAGCTCAAAGGACATTTAAGTCATGGAAATTCTCCTAGAAGACTTTAGAACTTTGCCACAATGGGACATGGGGTGGGAAGGGGGAGATCTAGTCCATGTGAGCTAGACTTATTTTCCCTTAGAAAGATGATGATAACAAATCTAAGATTTCTTTGGTTCGGTTCGGGGGACTATGGTTCAGACTATTGGCATATTCTTCCATTTGACAAAGGCATCAAAAATCCAGGATACGAGGACTTATGGCTCCCTATTCAACATTCTGCCTGCTTTTCCAACTCTCGCTTCTTGAGACTGTAAATTATGCTCTTAGCATTTCTTTTCTTTTAAAAGTAAATTCAATTGGTGGGAAAGCAGTCCTGAAAAGGGTTTGGCAAGCTCTCACACCAACGGTACTAGTCCTCCCTGAAAACCCTATTCGCTCATCCACCTTTGATGGCCCCCTTTCACCCAACTCTCACCTATGGCTCCAAGAAGCTATATAGCATGCACAGAGGCCACACCCCAGCAAAACCATCTGGGAAGACGGGCTAAACCAAGTAGAAGGCAACCAACAGACTCAAACCCAGTGGTGAGTTAGGGGTGGTTACCCACTCCAATCATGTGAAGATTTCCCCTGGTGGAATGAGCAGAGGAAAACAACTTATTCCAACAGTCATGAAGGCTTTAGAAGCAGGCACAGAGCTTGGTTAGACACTGAAGACACCAAGGTTATCCAGTGCAGCCCAGGCAATCCCGAGACATCCTGATTTCCATCTTGCCGCTACACTTGGATAACTGGAAGAAAGAGTAAGGCTGACGACTTGTGTAACTCTGCCTCACTTAAATCCAATTCACACGCAAGTCAAGAGCCTTGATGTCATTGGTCCTCTGAAAGTGAAGTGATGAACAACTGTTGGGTGAATCAATGCACTCCTCTATCCTTTCAATGGAAAATGTGAAGGCCAGGGAGCTGATATCTTCTTCTGAATCAATGGTGCCTTCTTGCTGAATATCATTTCAGTGTTATTGTTTTGATTAAGTGTTAAGTGGTGCGTGAGAATCTCATTTCATTCTAATCTTGAACCACCAGCTTGGCTAAGACCAATTCAGAGCACAAAGCTAGGGAAAATTAGGAAAGTTGGCTAGGGTTGTCTTCAGAGCTTTCCCACTCTCTGATGCCCACCCCAACCTTTATAGCGCCACCCTACCCCACATCTAGGAAGAGCTCCAGCCCTCATTCTTCCTCCCTAGTACCTTATAAAAATTTGCCTGTCCCATTCCTTGGAAAAGGATAAGTCACAGAAAGGAAGAGCCTTTCTTAAAAGATTTCCCTCTATTTAGAAGCATCTATCAACAAAGCTAATATCTGGGCTGGGGGAGAACTAGTATCTGAGATTATAGGATAGATTTAGAGCTGCAAAGGGCTTCAGAAGCTTTCTAGTCTATCCTCTCCCATCTTAAGGATGAGAAGACTGAGTCTCAGAAATGAAGGACCCAAGATCACATAGATGGTAAGTGACAAAGGTAGGATTTGAACCATGACAAGTCCTAACTCCAAGCTAGTGTCCCTTTCCATCACAGTTTTCTCCTGATCTATCAAGACAAAATCTTCTTATTACTATTTTATATGAGGCTAGGAGTATATTGTATTATCTTTAAATATGCCCATATGAAGAGCTCAAAGGGATATTTCAGATATAGGAAAATGCCCTGGCCTCCAAGGAGAGAACAGCCTTCCCTAGTGGTCTCTCCTATGGCTATGTGATAATTTTTTTTTCTCTCTCTCCAGATTTCTTCTTGGTATCACCAGAATGAGCCTTGCTGGTGAGGTTGCTAAAGCTGCTAAGATGGACCATTCTAAAGTTCATTAGCTTCCCACTGCTGGGTCCCAGGCCAGAGCCACCAAACACCAAGGAATGCATGTAAAAGGTGCTCCACATGGGAAACTACTTGCTGGGGATGGTCTAGATAGGATTTCTTTTTTTTCCCCACATTCTTTTATTTATTTATTTTTAAAATATTTTTCCACGGTTACATGATTCATGCTCTCCCCCTCCCTTCTTCCCTCCTCCCTTCTGGATCTGCCAAACAATTCCACTGTATTATCACTCAAGACCTGTTTTTATATTATTCATATGTGTAACAGAGCCATCTTTTAGAACCAAAACCCCAAGTCAAGACCCAAATGAACAAGTGATAAATCCTATGTTTTTCTTCTGCATTTCTACTCCCATAGTTCTTTCTCTCCACGTGGATAGCGTTCTTTCTCATAAATTCCATCGGATTGTTCTTGATCATTGTATTGGTTATTAGCAGCAGAGTCCTACACCTGCTCGTCCCACAGTGTTTTAGTTTCTGTGTACAATGTTCTCCTCTAGATGGGATTCCTGCTTTGGGGCTGGTTGGATTAGAAATCAGGGATTCTTAACTTGGTTTTTTGTTTTTTATAACCCTTCCTTTCTGTCTTAGAATTGATTCTAGATATTAGTTCCAAGACAGATGAGCAGTAAGGCCTAGGCAATTGGAATTAAGTAACTTGCCCAGAGTCACACAGTTTGGAATTGTCTGAAGCCAGATCTGAAGCCAGGAACTCCCAAGTCGAAGATTGACTCTTTATCCACTGAGTCACTTTAGCTGCCTCTTTTTAACTTTTTTTTTGGAAAATGTTATTTAATTAATTAATTTAGAATATTTTTTCATGGTTACAAGATTCATGTTCTTTCCCTTTTCCCCGTCTGTCCCCCTCCCATAGCTGACATGCCGTTCCATCGGGTTTTACATGTGCCGTTGATCAGGACCTATTTCTGTATTTTTGATATTTGCACTGGGGTGATTGTTTTTAACTGGTTTCTTAAAGAGGACATGGGGTCCATTAGCTTTTTTTAATAAATGGTTTTTCAAATGTATTTCAATATGATTAGTTTTCCTTAGAAGCCTTGGAAGGAGTTTTATTTTGTGCATTTAAAACAATTCTGAGAAGGGGTGCATGACATAAAACAGGTTCAGAACCCAGAGATTAGATAACACCTATCTCCCATGGTTGTTGGGAAAATCCAGTGGGATGATTTGTGTAAAAAGTGCTCAGCACAGTGCCTGGCATATAATGGGTCCTTATTAAATGCTCCCTTCTTTCCTCTGAGGTCATATCCAATGCTAACATCCCATGAGTCTATGAAAGCCCCTTTCCTGAGACAGGCTACAATAGGAACCTCTTAAGGTCTATTGTCTAAAAAAGCATTTTGGAGATGGTACAAGGTCACAGTGGGGCAAATAAACATTCCTTTGGTCAACATGTAGATGTGAAAATATGCAGTCTCTTTTTCTGTGGCTAAGGGAATCTTGAAAGAAATACATCACTTGTTTGGCCAATATTTATGGAGCGTCCACCATCCTTAGGACTGGCTTCTAGCCAGAATGTGACAATTTCATGCATGTCAAACAAGTAGGAAAAAATGATTGGTTGTATTTATTTTGCCACCAGTCAGCCTCCTGGGGAGAGATTGGGGCACAAAAAAATGATGTGACCCAGGGAGCTTCTGTGTTTGCTAACAAGGCTCTTCCTCATTGCAAACAATAGGGACGTCTGATGGCCTTGCATTCCTGGGTAGCTCCCCTGCAGAGGATTCTTACTATCCCAGGGAATGATCAGATATCAGTAGGAGTGATAGAAGCCTCTATTTACACAAGAGTCAACTGGAGCCTCCATCTCTCCATCCCCTTCTCTCACCTCCCTACTTTTAAGTAGTTGCAAAGTTCTGTTGATTCTCCTTGTCATCGGGGTCATAGATTTACACTTATGATAGATATAAGGCCATCTATTCTGCCATTTTACAAATGTAGGAACTGAGGCACAGAAAGGCAAAAATGGCTTCCCTGAGATCATATATGTATTCACTGAGTCAAAATTTGAACCCAGGTCCTGTGTCTCTGGCTCCAGGATTCTTCATGATAGAGCACTTTAGATGATATGTCCTACCCATCCCCTTTACTACACTCATATACCTATTAGCCCCATCAATCCCTCAGTTCCAATATTATAATAGACTCCTACAGCTTCATCCCCCTGCCCCTAATCTCTCCACTAATCCATCATCCATCTCCACAGCTGCCAAACTAATGTGGCTAAAAACACCCATCTGACTATCCCTCTGTGCCTGAAAGGCGCTGCCCTCTTCCCTGACCTAATCTTCCCCCACTGAAATCCTAGCTTCAAAGCCCATCTCAGATGTTCCCTCTCCCATAAACCTTCCTTCCAGCCCTCCAGCTGAACCTGGCCCCTCCTTCCTTCTTCTTCTCTCCAAGCCAGGTGGCTGTAAATAGATCCCACTGTTATTTGTATTCCAGGGGCAGGCTCTGATCAAGATGGCCCCCATCAGCACCGCAGCACCCAGACATTAAGACACCGGACAATGCCCATACAAAGAAGAACCATGTCCTGATGTCCCCAGGGATGACAGTGCCCTTTTTGAATACTCAAGCCAATCAGAAAATGTGCTGGGCCTTACACCAGGGAATCAGTCATGAGGAACTATGTACCCACAGTCCCTGGGAGCTCACCTGACCTTCCTAACTAACTCCTTGGGGTTGCCAAGGGCATTTTAGTTCCCATGATGCTCCCAGGATACCATAGATGAGGAGGAGCATGAATAGGGCATCTACTCTTTCTTCCTTGCCCCTTCCAGGGACACGAAAGGAAGAAGTTATGGGAAGGAAGGGAGTGAAACCTGCTCTAAACATTATATGTTCAAAATGCTCAGGAGGCCTTATCAAATCTTTATGGGCAGAACTGTGGTCTGCTAGGCAGAGGTCCCCCAAATGGAACTAAGGCCCCCTATATCACTTCATCTGATGGCAAACTTTCCAGAACTAGCCAATCAACAAACACCTGTTAAATGCCTACTAAGTGCCAGGCACTGTGCTAGGTGCTGGGGAAACAGAGACATGAATGAAGCCGTCCTTGCCCTCAAGAAGCATGTTTTCCAAAGAGGGAGACAGTTTTCCCATATATAAGTATGCCCAAAATAGCTATAAAACTAATACAAGTACTTAGTAGAGCACCCGGCACAGAGTAGGTGCTTATGAAATTCTAGCTGACTCACAATTTCAGGGGGAAATGATTGATCTCCTAGTAGGTGGCACTGGAGATGAGTTTTGCATTCTTTTAATGACTCAGGTAAATTAAGTGATATGTCCCTGCTATTCTCTGAGCCCCTGTGTTATCTATCCCTCCTGGGCTATAAAGCTATGGGAAAGAAGTCATTTTTCTGCCTTCTTCATTGGGAGCAAGTGTGGGGCAATGACAAGTGGCCCCAAGTTCAAATCCTGTCTCTGATGTTTTTACAATGTGGGATATTGGGGGAAATTACTTCATTGGCCCAGGCCTCAGTTTCCTCATCCATAAAATGAAGGAGTTCATTATTATCCAATAAGGATCCTTATAATCATTGGTTCCTATGAAATATAGATCAGCTTCTCCTCATTTCAGACTCAAAATATCTAAAAGAGGATAAGAAACAGATTCAATTCTCTGAGGAATCCTTTGTAAGAAAAGAGGCTGGGTGAGGGATGATGGGAGGACTCCTGGGAGAATTGCACCTCCTGTGCCCTCCCAACATTTTTCAGGCTAAGGCTACCTATCACCCTGGATCTGACTTTCTCCCTTCGATGTTTAAATGCCTCCACAGGCTTCAGCCCCTCCTCCCAACCCCTTCCCCACCAAAGACTTTGCTTTTTAAATCAGGCAAATATTTTCTTTCATGTCAACCCAGGTTAGCAGACAGTCTCAGTGTTATCTGTCTAAGACCCTGCTCTGGCACCTTCTGGGGAGCTGCTTCCCCCACCCTCAAACCCAATCCCCAATCCCCAACCCCCACCCCCAATCTGGACTCCCAGTCTGGTGTCACTTTTATCAAGTGTTGAGAGATTGCCGCTTGGCATCTCCCTGAGGCAAGGAGAGTTGGGTTCTCCCTGCCCTCCCCTGGAAGGAGGGTGCCAAGCTTCTGCCAGGATGTGGTTCAGAATTTAGCTGTCAAGCCTGGAAATGACTTGGAGGGAGGGGAGCCTGCAAGCTGGGGCAGGAGAGCCCAGGGTTGGAAAGGGAATGTTTTTTAGAAGCAGACAAGGAAAAGGTTGAAAGGGTAGATTCTGAGTTCTGCTGGGAGGGTGGAGTGCCAAGAGTGGAGAAACATTGGTTTCCACCACTCCAGTCCAACTCTGCAAGGCTGATTTCTCTTCGGGTGCCACACTGACTCAAAGACATTTCCTCCCTGGAATTTGGACTTGAGGTGGTCTGATTTGCTAAGAGTGGGAGTGAGGAGTAGGGAGGGGACTAGAGAGCAGCAATCAGATGGTTTTCTCTATCCCTTTGCTTAGAGATGACTGCCTTCCAGTCATGTGGGTCTTGTGGTCAGCTGTTCCTTGCTAACACTCCATAATTAGACTGGCCATCTTAGGACAAATCAAAACCCATTCCATAAACAGCATTGCTGAAGTTTCTGTGGGTGTGCATGTCAACTCGCTGGAACAAAGATAAATGGACTAGAAGGGAGCCAGAAAGTAATTAGCAGCTCATGAACCTGGAGTCTCTCTCCACCCTTATTCATCCTATCTCTGGAATTTATGATGGCCATGGCCAAATCCTTAACCTGGGCTTCAGTTTCCCTCTGACTTCTGAGGTCTGTTCCAACCCTAACTCTAAGACCTAAGAGCTTATTTTTATTCTCTCCATAAAACATAAGCTCCTTGAGGGCAAGAATGGTTTTCTTTGGACTTTGAATCCCTATTCCCCAGAGTATAGTCTGGCACATAGAATGGGCTTAAGAAAGAAAGAAATTGAAGTTGAGTTGGATTGAATAAAGATTCCTGCCTTGTAGAATTATTTATACTCATTAGTTTGGTTGGCTTCCCTACTCCAAAGCTCTCCCTTATGTTTCCTAACAGGATCAGGAATTGCCGTTTCCATGGCCTAAGAGACAGTGATGATGTTCTAGTCCAATTCTCTCCTTTTCCTGAAGCCCAGAGAGGGGGAGAGTGTTTGCTCAAGGTCACACAAGGTAGTCATAATTATAATAATAAAGGATGATCACTTAGGACTTTCAAGATTGAGAAACATTAAGGTTATTCTAATGACCTCCATTTTATTGATAAGGAAACCAAGCTGAGAAAAGATAAATGACTTGCCTGGGATCACAAGTCCCTTGGGTAGGATTTGAATCTAGGTCTGTCTAATGTCAAGTCCACACACCTTCTGCAGTCTCTGAGGGTTTTAGTTAAGGCAATAAATGCATTCTCTCCTGTATTCAGAGCAGAACTCTGAATCTGGAACCTAAAGAATGAAAGAATTCTTTTCTGTCCTTTGGGTCTTGATGAAAGATCCATTTTTCCTGTTGTCTCAGGTAAGCACCATCTTACTATACATTTATAATGCACTGGCAAATAAAAAGGAAAGATAGGGGAGGGAAAGCGGGAAGTGTTGCAAATGTGGAACAAGAAGATCCAATTGGGAAGGGAAAAAGGAAACTTACAGAATGGAAGATTCCTATTCCCAGGAGACTTGATTACATGTCAAACTCGTGGAGAAATGAAAAAGAAAATAAACTCTACTGAACTTAAGCAATCTCTGGGTAGAATTACAGAATCACAGACTTAAAAGGGTCCTCAGAGATCATTGAACCCAATCCTAGCTGGAAGCAGGGATCAATGTTCCTGACATAGTAGACAGATTGTTCCTAGAATAATGTTTGTGGAAGGAAGGAAGGAAGGTAGGAAGGAAGGAAGGAAGGAAGGAAGGAAGGAAGGAAGGAGGGAGGGAGGAGGAGGGAGGGAGGAGGGAGGGAGGGAGGGAGGAACAGAGGAAGGAGGGAGGGAGGGAGGGAGGACGGAGGAACAGAGGAAGGAAGGAAAAAAGGATCAGAAAGGAAAGGGAGGAAGGAAGGG